>NC_056728.1:1851325591-1851498091 GCF_019279795.1 Protopterus annectens
GCATGGCAATCTGAGGAACACTAACAGTACGAAGGCTAGGATCATAAAACATACTTTTCCTTATTGTATCAGACTATTTGTAACTCATTTAAAATAACGCTTCAGTTTATACTATCTATTAAGAAGCAGTATGTATCTCTGTGCATGTGAAAGGCAAGTATTTACTTAACACTTACAGCAAATAGAATGAATTACATGGATGTTAAGGTAGCGTTGTCCAGTCAGTCATTAATTATGATGGATTTTAAAACTTGGTGCTTTTGCTTCACATTTCTGATTGGTCATCCACATGTATCTGTACATATCTGGACATGACTCTACCTATTTCTTCGTACCTCATCAAATTCTATCAATTTACTGTGATCAATTTCCATTGGAAAGTATATGTTCTTTGCAGTTCCTTCACATTACACTCTAAACCCTTCTACACTTCAAGCTTCTGAAGGTGGCAGCCAGTTCATCGCAGGTCCCGAACAGTTTAATTGCTTCTACCACATAGTTTTGTCAGTAACATATTCCTGCTTTCCTGACTTCCTCCTTAATCTTCTAATAACCATACATCAATAGTCCCATTTTTTTGATTTGCCTTTCTCAGACTATTCACCATCTTCTTGGCCTGCTTCTGTTCCACTGTTTCCAACCTGTTTGTAGGCACTTTTCATTACTAGATGCAGTAAGACAATTGAAATTTCTTGCTGCTGTCTAAACTGTGGGTGAACAAATAAAACAACTGATTTGGGAGAATTATTTAAAGCATCACTGCGAATGAAGAAACATTGCAGACTGTGGTCTGTAAACCACTGGTCATGTTATCTGCCTGTTTAGGCTTTGTATAAATATGCATTTTGAATGGAAAGGTCATTCTCTTTTGTTTCCTTTGCATCTGCTCCTTGTGGGAACCTTAAATACAGAGGGTGAAATGAAGTAATTTAAATAAACAGAGTACTTGCACAGCAACCGCAATGAGGTAAATGGGTTTCCTTCTTTTGGAAGCTGTGGGTTCAAAGCCAGCCTGTCCCAGATGTTCCACAGGTCAGTGTAACCATGGTAACTAAGTAGAAGTCAAGAGCACTAGTGTAGTTATAATCTGTTTATCTGCCCTACTTTAAAGCCACACTCTAAGCACATCAGTGCTTCACAATGGTGTGCACTGATAAATATGATATATGATGCTAGTTGCTGTGTATCAGATCTCACACAGAGAAGGGCAATGCTTGGAGCTCAGTATTCCAGAACCTGATAAAGCAGCAGTCGGTTTAGCAATATCATAACTTTTAGGAACATTTCTACTTATGCAGTGCATACATTAAGCAAAGAATAATATTAACGACATGAAATACAAAAAATTATGGAAACTATTTGATCTTCAAAAAATGTAATATTTGGTTATGCCTTGATCAGAATTGTTATAACTGATCAATTCATAAATGGCAGCAGCAGCAGAGTACAACAGTAATGTGGTTATTAGGAAAAAGAAAACAAATACTACTCTGCCTGTACATGTTAATACCTATTCTTTATTAAATGTTGATTTTTGTACAATCTTAAAACCAGTCCTCAAGTAAATAAATGACCCAGTTTTAAAAGAGTGATACAGAGAGAAATGATTAGAATTCACACACACACACACGCACGCACACACACACACACACACACACACACACACACACACACACACACACACACACACACACACACACACACACACAGTCTTGGGCAGCAGAATTAGACCAGTGTGCTTAAACTGTGGAACCTACAGAAATGGATTACTGACTTTGCCCTCATTTCCCATAAGTCAAACATTAACTTAAAGTGACTTTTTCATTTCTTTATGGTTACGCTAGCTTCTTTTATAAATGCATATTCAAACAGACTGCTTCTTCCAGAATTGTACATGAATGACTGTTTCCACAAAGACTTAATCCTAGCATTGTTTCTAAATATCATCATGGCACATTAGGACTCTTTCTTCAAAGACTTCTTAAGCTTTCTTCTGTTCAACTCCTGTCTTAAATACAACACACAGTCACATTCTATAACAACTTGCTACATTAGGATCATTTGATATTACGGTTTTATAGTTGTTCATCATCAAACTAATGCTCTTATGAAGGTGTAGAAGCCAGAAACAGCCTCTCTACCACACAACAAACAAATGTCTTTTCTAATGACACAAGATAGTTCAATCATGTCATAACCACTACTGTTTTTATAGACCATGCACAGCCATGGCTTGCCTGTCCTGGTTTGTTGTTTTGCTGTAATCTCTGGAGCATGTCCAGGAATTTGTAATAAAATGTGGTGTAATCACCAGAGTTTTGTGTTAATTAAGCAGTTTCTTATGCAGATACATGACAAAAAGGATTGAGTCACACTTGAGAGTTATCTCTTATTATCAGTAATGTCATATCCTCAATTAATACCAGAAACCTCTGCATTACTTTTTATAAGGTATGAAACAAACAAATCTGTTATTTTGGTTTGTAATTTTTCTGTTTGCACTTTCTTGTCACATTTATTGGTGACTTACTATGACATGCCTTTTGTAGACTCAAGCTAATGAAATTTCCAACATGTAGCATATTATTCCATCAGTTATAGTGCTGTGCCAATTGAGATGAAGGGCTTTGCGTCTTGGTTATGATACAAGAGTCCTGTATAACAGAACTGTTATAGTGTTTTAACTCTTAGCACCATCATCATCATCAACATTCTCAGCAGAAGCATCAGTTTCTATGATTCTAGTCCTCATAAGGGCCTTAGCGTAATGAGCTGAGTAATATCAATCAAACATCCGTATCCTCTGGCAACATTGTCCACTTCATCATCTGGGACTTCCAAGATTTGCCAGGCAAGATGAGAGATGCATTCTCCCAAAAAATCCATATTCTCCTCTAGGCCCTCTTCCATGAGGACTGACCTTTGTACACCTCATGTAGGAGGCAGTCAGGGTTGTCCTCTCAACACAAAGTGTAAGAGGCTGTACCCCGATGCCCCCCAGATTGTTAAGATATTCAGTCTGTTGCAGAGAGTAGGTCCATCTACTCTGTGAAGGAACTCGTCTGTGCTGCCAGTATTTACAATCTCTTCATGTTTACCAAGACCCTAAAGCTCTTGGCTATAGGTGAGGATGTGGGCAGAGTCTGACTAGCAAACTATCAGCTTTGTCCAGTGACTCAGTTGTTGTTTCACCATCACAGTGCAGTACAATGAATGCAGGGCTGTTGGCACTACATCCCTTCCTTGGTCTGTCTCCCAGTCCCTTCTGCCACCAATTGTAAACAGATATTTAAATGTCTTCTCTTAAGGTAGCTACCCCACCACCATGCAGACACGCACACACACACACACACACACACACACACACACACACACACACACACACACACACACACACACACACACTCACACACGCATACACACACACACACACACACACACACACACACACACACACACACACACACACACACACACACACACACACACACACACACACCTATATAGAGTAGTCTATTTTTTTTCTGAGAGAGAAGGCCATGGCACCAGATTTAGAGTGGCTGATTTACAACCACTTCAAACTCAGCTAGAAGTTAAACCAGTACATGCTAGAGATCACAGCCACTTAAGGCTAAGAGGACAATAACATCTGGAAACATTAAAGATGCAGCTGTCAAATCCTTCAACTGAATACTTTCTCAGCTTAACTGCACCTTGGTGTCCTCTCCAAGAAATCCACAAACAGAATCGCAGGTAAGATACTACCATCTTGCAGTTGCATCTTCATCGTGAACTCGTGTGACAAAATACCTAGACTGGTAAAATCTCTCCCCCCAACTAAAGGGCCAAATCGCAAACATCAGCAGCCTTGGGTCTCTACTCTTTCTGCTACTTTAAATACAATGTTCCAGGATAAATATTCATATGCTTTCAGCATGTTTGCAAAGCATATGGATGAGGAAATGGTGCAGCAGTAGGGCTGTTGCCTCACAACAAGAGGTTGTCTGGTTTTATTCTCAGCTGGGGTGCCTTCTGTGTGGAGTCTGCATGTCCTCCCTGCATTTGTGCGGGTTTACTCCCATGCTACAAAGATATGCATCAGGAGAATTTTTCCCTGGGCCTCCTGAAAATTGGCTTTGATCCAAGTGCGACTTTCCTGGTAAACAGATGTTATATAAATATGCAGATTTTACTGATGACATCCTAAAGCCTCTCTAGTATCTGTGCCAATGCATAAAGCTGTCCAACTGTTCCATGGTAAAGACTGAATCACTATTGTTTTTCCTGAAACAATGGCTGAGGCACTGAACAAAACCAATCCTTTACAAGAGGAAGCTGATGAATGTGATCCCTGAGTAGCTAAAATTTAGCTTACCAAGCCCTTTTGAATAATAATGACCATTATCTTAATTTGTCTATCTACAGGTACCATGCCAATGTCCCAGCCAACAATGAAAAGACATTAATCACAACAATCCAAAGAAGTTCAACACCTTCATAATTTCTAGAAGTATTTCATCCAGTACCCCAGCATTTGCCATGGCAGAACTGCTTCTTCACTGCACTGATGCTGTTTGTCACAACGCATCTACTTTCACATTCTGTTTGTGGCACTTCCACCACAGAGGTGTGTTTGGCCACCCCCCCCCCTGACCTGACTGAGGAGTCCCTCAAAGTGCTCCATTCACCTCTTAACAGTGTACTTGATTATGACCACCATCTTGTACTCTTGTTGGAAGCAGGCTGAGCAGTATTCCGTCACCCCTTCTTTTGTCCCAGAATCATTTTCCATAACCACATTGCTGCCATGTAAAAGTTGTTCTTCATAGACAAGCCAAACTCCTCCAATGATTTAACTCTTGCAATTACTAAAAAGTATGTGATATGCATTATAATAAAAAATCATTAACACTCTTCTTAAATTATGGTGAAGATTCCTTCAGGTAATGCTGTTTCTTAGAATTCATGACATTGGCATGCATATTTGTATAACACCTGATGACAAACACAGCAAGGTACTAAATGTTCTGCAAATTGGTTTGGTATACATAAAAAGAGTTTCAAACAGCATACGTTATAAAAGTGAAAGGCAGCTCTATGGTTGCCCCTGCATATGTAATTTATTTCACAGAGTGTAGCCTCATATGAAAATAACAATCTAGGGATGGTGAGGAATTTAATCCATGAGTAGTTGAAATATACCTACTGACCGCTTTTGAAAAGTGATGATCATTACCATAATTTGCCAGTCTATAGGTACCATACTAGCTTCCCAGCTAGCAATGAAAACATTAACAGGAAACAAAGGCTCATTTTTCTCAGTACATTTGACCATGCACCCTTCATATTTGGACACAGTATAGGTGATCCCTAAAATAGCTAATTGGTTTTTCTAGTTCATGAAAATGCATGTATTATATAAAACACACAGCTTTAACAATCTTTTACACTGCAAGTTGCTGTTTTTTTTAAGAATTCCCTTTATAATTAATTTTAGTGTAATGGAATTATTACTATACCATACAATTATCTATTAGGAGTCCAGTTCTACTTCAAGAAAACATTATACATAAACATAGAAAAGTGTTGAGTATTATTAGTATATACTTGTAACAAACAACATAAAAAGTAATGGATCTTACTAATATATAACTTTATCAAACAATGATAAAGTACATTATCTTGAAAAGAGACAGGCAGTATTTCCATAACTAGACAAGTGAAGCTCACTGTTAAGGACTGGTCTTGATCTATCACTATCCCTCACTGCATATCCCATGAAATAATGACTTTTGTTCAAAAGTTTTTTTTATGGTAATCTGCTAGACTGGTATCAGATATCCTACTGACAATATTATCAAAAATTCAAAACTCACTATAAATATTATATGTTTATATACATAATATCGCACAGATAATCTTAGCAGACAGTCAATATTGTTATGTTATTAAAACATCCTCTTAGAATTTCCTTCAGTGTTTCATATATGATAATCAGTTACTTTCTTTTCTTTGTTTAAGCATAAACAATACCTTGATTATATTTTATTAGTGATGCTTGTCTGGCAAGTTCATGTGTGTTACTTGTTAAACAACTTCTATTGTAACTGCTTATTAACTGACTGAATTTAATGCATCACCAGTGTAGAACATCACCTACTCACTTTACCAAGCTAACAGGTAATGTATTATCTGTCTTTGTTGTAATATGACAAAACCAAGCCAGGACATCCTTTGTCTACTTACTCACTGAAAATTATGTACAATTCCTCATTTTAATACTGCAGCTCTAACAAATATCACTTTTTATTGCACTCTATTTCAAGACTTTAATACAATGTATTGTTTATGATTCTTGAGTCTGTTCTCTTATAAAACCTAAAAATCTGCAGGAAAATATCCCATCTTTTTTCACTTGGCATGTGTAACTTAAACCTATAATTTGCAGTATTCAGTTAAACTAAATAATATTCAGCAGCAGGTCAGACAATACCTTGACAAAGAGATATACTCAATCATTTCTATACTATGGAAATGATCAACATTTCTGTGTCACCATTCCATAAAATCAATGTAAAAAACATCTTTCACTATTGTTAACAATTAGGAAAGAAAATGAGCACTCATAACTTAAAAAAAAATCCCCCAAACCCTAGCTGTCCCTAACCCATCCTTAACAGAAATGAGCTTCACATATTATCTCACCAAATCAAGAATTTCATTGCATGCACGACAGTTATCACCTAAAGTATCCTAATCCCTTTATGAACTAGTTATCAGACTTTATGATACCATCAGCCAGTTATTACACATCTTCAGGGGCTCCATATACAAAAATCTTAACATACTTAAATAAAATATATTCTTTTGGTATGGATTCAAGTAGACAGAGAAACTTGTACGTGACATTTTAGAATCTTAAGTCAATCTCCCTGCTAATAAGCAGTTTTATTATAAACATCAATAGGAGATCAATATATTATTCTGTCCAGCATCCAATGTACATATACCCTTCACTGAAAAAAAGCCCACCCTCCACCCCCTGCAGTCTTGGCTGAGTTACAGGAGCCAAAGGTAAAACAAAACCTATAAACATTTCATGTTCAATAAGAATTTCATACATAATCCTTAAAACTATGAATTTAACTATGAAGTAGTACACTAACATAATAAATATCCAGTTCATCAACATAATATCAAATTCAAAGAATGATAGAACCTGCCAAAGGGACAACAGGAAGGTGGACTAGCCACCATACAGGAAATAAGATCCAATCATTTTAATAATCTATATTTAGCTTGTTGTTAGCAATTATCTAGTGCCCCCAAACATGTATAAAACTAAGTCAACAATATATCTATATCTATATCTATATCTATATCTATATCTATATCTATATCTATATCTTCTCTGTATCTTATCTGTATCTATATCTATATCTATATATCTATATCGATATCTATATCTAATCTGTATCTATATCTATCTCTCTCTGTCTCTAGATATATGTGTATGTTTGGTAGACAGCTGTTGAATCTACCACTTATGATTGACTAAATAACTGGCCAACAGGCGTGCAAGACTCACAATTCCCAGTGTTGGGGAATATGCTCTTACCTTAAAGATGGCATACATAATTAAGAGGGGGTGTCCCTCTCCCCAGAAAAAATGTTTGATTTGTTTTTTGTTTAAAATTTTGCATGTGGCAAGGCTGGTTCTCAGCCCATGCATACTGGTGTGTCAACATCTATGCTCTCAATGTTTTGATATTGATGATTTACTAGTCATTGTTTAGTGCATGTATATGGAAGTAGTGGGAAAAACTGAATGCACTAAATGTCAAATGGAAGAACTTTGATGCCAAAACGTCAAAAACACCAAGATCAATACCTAAGCTGGCAACATTTATATACTTTAACAATTTACTGCTGTCAAAAATAAGCAACTATTTGTATGCCTTAGCCTTAAGGTTCATAGCATTATTGAATATCCACTTGAGTGTTCAAATATCAAAACTTTGCAAACATATATAAAGGAAAAAGTATACATAAAAATCAATACATGTACAGTCTGAAATAATTCCCATACTCTTCCATCCCATAACCTGAAGTTTCCCATTATAAAAAATATTATCAAATATATGTAGTTAGACAACCAAAGTTGTAACCCTCTCTCTCCATATAAAAATCATAGCTTGAATCAAGTCACATAAACAGGACACATTTACATGCCCCTATAAATGTACTTGTCTTTCAAAATGCATAGCCATTTATACAGATCTTTACTGCAAGATTCAGGCCTAATTAATGTTCAGGGTCTACCATTATTAAGCAGCAGACATGTTTGAATTTATGGGAATCTTTACAGGTAGACTTGTGTTTTATTTAAGAATCCAAGTCGAATGATAAAGGTTCTGAGATCTTCAGTAACTGATGAAAAGCGTGTGGTATTTCCAACTGCAAGGCTTAACTCAAAAGGGGTGTGTCTCTTTTAGTACATAGAAGATTAAACTGATTACTACAGATGGTAAACAAGTGTTTAGAATGGAGGTGGATCCTACATGCATATAGCTACAAGCACTATCTTGTTTCACTGCTGTTTTTGCCATAATATAGATAAACCTCATTTTATGAAAAAGTTTTCAGAAGCTTTTTTAGGGCTGGAAGTCTTAGATACATGATGGTTAAGGAGGGGTTTCTATGTATCACTAGACCCAATTTTATATAGATTACCACAGAAATGCTTTAGGATGACTAAAACTTCAAGGAATTTTAGAATTTTATAAAGATCTATGTTTAGTAAATGCCTGAAAGATCCGGCACACATCAGGAAGACATTTTACTTTCGAAGCACACTAATCAGGTATGATATCCAGACTAGATTACATACTTATTAATTCTCATCAGTTAAATAGGGAAGAGAGGTGAAACATATCTACCTTGTCAGACCAGAGGAATGTGCTATTTAATATTATGACCCTAGGTGACAAGTATCCTCCTGTGTCTTGGAAATTTAATACTCTCTTATTATGATTGTCATAGTATTGGTCAGAATTAGGCATACTTATTCAAGATTATTAAATATGAAAAAGCATAGTGTAACCTGGCTAGCTCAATTGGTAGAGCATGAGACTCTTAATTTCAGGGTTGTGGGTTTGAGCCCCATGTTGGGCTAATCGCTTTTGGGGTTGAGAGGTTGGCATAATGGTTAAGGTGATTACCTTACAAACACAAGGTGCAGAGTTTGATCCCCATGGGATAATTGGTGAGGCATAAAATAGCCCACAAGGTCAGCAAGTGTAGTACTAATCAATAGACATATGAGAAGAGGAAAGGAACTTTTTCATCCTTAGACAAGTTTTAGGGACTTAATCAAGACTTAGTCAGTCTGGGAATGGGGGTGGGGGAGATAAATTCCCAAGAGCATAAGGTCAGATAGTTAGAGTCAGTTACTGAGAAGTTAATAGATCAGTATAAGAAATCAGGAAAGGTCAGGCTGTGGCTACACAATCAGATTCAGAAATCAAGGAGAGAATTTAAAGCCCTCTTAAATAGGAAAGGTGGTGTTTTATATCATTGGGTAAGGGTTATTAAATCTTCCAAGCATTTGGCTAATAGACTGATGGAGAGGGGAAGGGATATAATTAATGCACTTTATAAGAGATGGAAAAAACGGTTGTGCCTTTGAGTGTCCAAAGTATCTTTGGCTGTGCCAGGAGACATTTTGCCCATGTGTACTTGATGAATAGTGCGGACGATCTGGTATCAAGAACATCCTTCTTGGGTTAAATAAAATTCTCCCACATTGGGCAAAAGGAACAACGAGTTATGTCATCACTTTACAGTGAGGGAAATAGGAAAGTGTATACAGATGCTCCCCAATGACAGGACATCAGAACCAGATGTCTGCCTAGTGAGTTTTATAACTGTTTTAATGAGGTGGATGTGGGATCCTTATTGGAATTGTTTACTAAAGCAGAGTAGGAAGGTTGGCTACCTTGTGTATCTAGGCTGGCTGCAATGATTTTGTTGATGAAATCCGTAAATATAGATCATTAACAGTAAGAATTTTGCCCTATATCTCTCTTGCAGTTAGAGACCAAGATTTATGCCAAGATATTGGTTGCAGGGTTAGAGAAAAACCTGTTAGAGGTGTGATTTTATGGCCACTGAATATCTACATGTGTTATGTCTATGCCATGCATCTTTCCAGATATGGCTAAGGGTGTAGGAAGTACTAAAATGGGCACTGGCCAAAAATCTCCCCGCTCATTGACATTGACTTTTGTTTGCCTTGCATCAGTGACACCAGGATAGTTATGGCTAAGACTCATTATATTTATTTTGTGGCTATTACTTTTAGGTGCTGGGAAAAAGAACCCATTAATGCTGAGTCACCATTGTTTGGAACTATTATAAATATAGTGTCTATGCTAATGTATTTAAGCATACACAGAGCACTTTTTTGTTATTTTAAACATATTTCTCATGTTTCTAAAGAGTGAAGATTTGTATGTTTCTAGTGTTACATTCACAGTTTATGTTTTAATCCTGTGTTACTGGCATATTATTATCAATGTCTGGAAGCTGGTATGATCAAACTTCTGTCCATTTTTACCTTCTTATAAATTTGCTTTCAGTGTTTGTTATTTAAGCACTAATTGTTATTTTAATAAAGTTACGCAAAAATAAATAAATAAAATCCACATAGATTTGCACCGAAAAAATATCTAAAACAGTCTTCTTTCAATGTTAGTTCACAGATGAGAACTGGATATCCACCCTCTTTCATCTTGCTCACTCCAGTTATAATATTCATCTTTTTTCAACAGAATTTATTTGCATAACAGATTTCGCACACATCCTCTGAAACCACTTCTCATTCTCAACATTCTAAAACATGAAATGAACCCCTCATCCTTTCGATTTCTCTTTTGGAATTTATAAGCACCTACATATCCATTACGAAACATTTCATAAGAATTACAAGAAATGACAATTTGCATTTATATCTGCTATACTCTTTAATAGCTTCCAAAATCTGCAACATCTGATACAAAATAATCATGAGCCACATAAACTGGATACTCATCAACTATATAGCTTTTTCAGGTTGCTAAATTTTCTGTAATTTTTGCTCCGTTTTATACCATATAGTGAACTGCAAAAAAATCACTCTGAGTTTCCGAGTAGTCCTTTCAACAATAGTTAATGGCAATCAGTCAGCTTTCTGCCTCCACTAACTCCTTGGCAATTTAGTTAAGATAGACAACTTAGGTTTAACAAATTCTATGTAATCTGTTTCTTCTTTGTCCTTCATTTCTTCGTACAGTCACAAGTTCCTGCTGCAATTATAATCTTCCAAAGCAACTGTTAGTCTATACAGTTCATCTGTTCATCCTCCTCATGTGTTTTTTATGTATTTCTGAACATTGCTTTTGCAAAGGCATAATGGCCTTATACTTTTGCTCTCAAAACAATTCATAACTGTCATCTTTTGAATCATCCAGTTATCTGGTGTACATTAATAACATACTAAAAAGCTGTCACAGTACATTCCTAACTGCAGCATCCTTTGTCCAAATATTCATTACAGCTCTCTTCTGAATATCTTCACATTCAGGCAAGACTGTGATCGTGCTGTACACCCTGATCTCTCCGTAGTCCTTCATTGTCACCTCTTCTTCTACCTTTTCCCAATTTCAAGATCAAAATAAATCCACAATTGTTAGTAACACTTGAGTAATTGAAATTAACTTTGTCTACAAGGTTAAACTATATAAATCATGTTGTTTAGACACTTGAAAATGAACAGATTAGACAACCATCTTCTCAATGGACTGGGAGAAGCACATAGGTAAACCCAGTCTTTTTTTTCAGTGGTGGTTGCTGCATTTGAATTTTGGCATTCTGAATTCCTGTACCTTGCTGTAAGAAAAATGAGAAAATACCTTGATAGTTTCTATTTTTGTTAAGTTATTAATGGAAAATGTGATAAATAAATAAATATAATTGATTTTCTCTTACAATCTTAGTACTGTTGTTTATTTTGTTAATATTAGTAGTATTCTGATTATCATCTGTGTTGCTATTAGGTAAGGAACTTAACATTTTCAGTTCTTCTTTTTAACGTATAGTAGCTGCACTTTTACAGTGAGCTTTCTGTCTGCATTCATGCTGATTGTCATACAGATTGCACTGTTGCGACTTTACCTAGTTTTTTGTTGTTTTTTAATGTTGTAGTTCTTTTACCTGATTACCAGTATGCTTTTCCCACCTTTGGTGTTTTATTGACACCAAGACTATTATGGGTACCAAACCTTACTGGCCATTTTTTTGCATTGTATACAAGACAGAAATGGAAACAATGTTGTGTTTTTAAATATTTCTGCACATTAATAGTTGTATATTTTCAAGAACAACTGGAAAACTTTATTTGAATATATGTTAGGTTTTACACAACATAAAAGATAAAAGTAACAGAATGTTCATGCTTGCATATTAAAAAAATGGAATATATCTCACTGCTATATCATGTTCATTGTGATTCTGTACTGTTTCTATCTTGGTAGGGGTTATTTGTATTAATGTTGGAGTAACAAATATTTACCCTCAGAAATGTTGCATGTTGTCCAGGTCATTGACTTATATAAAGTATTGTAAATTAAAATGTCAGTATTCACTGTACAGCACATTTTTGTTTACTTTTGTTTATTTGTTTTTGTTTCCTGGCCTGGAGGCTCAACTGAATGGACCCCATTTACCATGGACAGATAGAAAAAGCTCCAGTCATACAATAATTTGTAACAAGAAGTCCAAAATCACCTTCACTTTTCTTCTATCTCAGGGATGCAAGGTTTACATTTTTGTCACTGTTAGATTTACAAGTGGTGAGACCTTTGCACTTTTCTCCTAAAATATAATTTACAGATTTTGTTTTAATAAAGTAACAATGGATCTTAATGTATCAGTATCAGGTATGCAATCTATATTGTTAAAGAAAGTGCTATCTGATTTATGAAAAACTGCCAATAAACTTGTCTGTGATGATCGGCATATATCTTATAAATTAATTTTTGTCCTAAAACTAAGAAGAACCATTTGAAGTTTATTCCTGGTATAAGGCTACATTGACTGAAAAAGTTGATGCTTTGAACTTTCTATCGTGTTTATTTTCCAGTATTTTCCCCGCTGGTTCCAAAGTCCCATTAGTCGGCACAAAAATAATTGTTGTTGGTTAAATTTCTTAATTTTTTTTTGAATGGCCCTCAAGAGAAAAAAGCTATGGGAATTTAATTTGCTTAAGTGTAAACATCAGGGAAGAGGAAGATGAAGGTAAAGGGCAGAACCTTACCCACTGTTCAAGTAGAGACAGAGTACCTTGGGAAGAAAAAGCTGCTTTGTCAGTTAAGATTGTAGATAACACATTATTCAGGGCATATATGAGATCTGAGATGTTCATTTATTTTTTTATTTTATTTTACATTGGTTGACCGGGATAGTCTGACTGGATACATATCCATTTTCAGGGGAGTCCCGGAGAGAAAATCTCCAAGGTTAGTTATAAAAGCAAACATAACATAGTACAAATTAAGCACAGTTTACAGAATCTGTTGAGACATATAAGTTATACAATCTCACAAACTTATTTATGCAGTTTAACAAATTACAACAGACATAAATTACAGGAGAAATAATATTGGTACACAAGTATTGCTAAAGATTTAGTCAGGCTTGGAGCAAGAACATATCCAATGAGAAATTAAATACTGCTTGAGCCTTTTCTTGAACTGAGTTAGGGCTGTCTCTAGAGTAATGTCAGCAGGCAGTAAGTTCCAAGTTTTGCCAACAGAGTTGCCAAATAAATAAATAAAAAATAAATAAAATAAAAAAATTACAGTTTGTTGGGTTTTTTTCACTGTATTTTTATTTTTAAGTCATGTTATTACTCAAATTTGTATGTGCCAAACTGCTGAAGTTCAGTCATTATTAACAGCCCTACATTGAGCCTTACAATTTCAAAAAGTGGGTTAGAAAATGGAATTAGTTAAGAATGTATAAGTTACAATGTTTACATTCACTTGAAAAGCTACTTAGATGGTTGCAATTCCTTTACTTGTATATGTCCATCCATCCGTCCACAAACCCTTTTCCCATTTTTACACATGAGGTTGGGGTGTCACTTCAAAAGTGACAATCATTGACAGACAAGTTTCAAACCACTAGGTGGCTAGCCCTGCTGTAGCTATTCTTCCATTCCATATACTCATACACACCTATGGCCACTACTGCATATAATTGGAATGTGGGAAGAACCATAGCACCTGGAGGAAACTAATGCAAGCACAGGGAGGACATGTTGACTCCACACAGTAGGCACCCCTGCCAAGAATTTAACCAAGGACCTATTGCTGTGAATATTATGTTGTAATATATTCATCCAGAAGAATAGCCCATCTGAGCAAATGGTGTTTGGCCTTTTAAAGCATTTCCTGGGTCAAGCATGCTGATATTTCAAGGAACTGCTGTATGCCTCATTTTATAAATGTTTCTCCCTATCTAAATTGATTGGTAGGTTCCATAAGACTGGGGTTGAGCTCTCCAGCCCAGGTAGCATATAAAATGGACAGTTAGTCATGACTTTAAAGTACTATGCAGTTATCAATACAAAAGTGCACTGGCATACAATCCAGTGAGGAAAGCCAGAATAGTCACATAAATTGAGTCGTTAAGTCCACAGATTATTGTTTTAAACACTTGCATGAACAACATTGTACTTACTTGGTCAGTATAGATTTTTGGGCCTAATATGCTATCTCTTATGAGGAGAGTGAACAGAACAGAAAATGGGTGTCATGTTATTGAGCAGAACTTATCCTTTTCAGATCTTTTTCCTTATTATGGATTCCTTATGTAGAGTCATCGTAGTAAAAGGTAAATGGTCTACATTATAATTTAATGTGACAAGTATATAGAAATCAACTGATTTATCTACCACAGAGCTTAGGTTAAGCAGAATGATGGGTTTTTGGGAGGGATTATTAACTGGAGATGGGACCTAATTATTGGTCCTTTGGATGTGCAGGGGGTCTCACAGGGGCTAGAGTTGGTTGAATTGTTGGATGTTATGCAAATATTGGGGCTAAAGGGTCACGTGTTTAAACGTTCACATAGATATTCCTCTTGCTCTTTAACAGACAAACTGATCATCCTTGTACAGTAATTTGGTTTGATAATCTCTCTATAGTCATCTCACATAATGCCCCAATTATTGTAGTTGACAGGGATGAGTTAACACCACAGTGGACATTTTGTACATCTTCTTGCTCCTTGAGTTGTTTTTGTAAGTTACTCCAAGACCAAATGCAGCTGTATAAGAAGACTTCTTTGCAATGAATAGGAGCTGCATGGATTGGTGAAAAGTGTTTTTAAAGTTTGATATGCACAGTTATAATGCAGTATACTAGGACAAGGCAGCAAATGATTTCAGATCAAAGTCTGGAAGGACTGGAAAACTGAATTCATGATACAACAGGCAAAGGGATCCAGAGGTTTAGACAATGATATTAATATGGATAAAACAATGGTGATGACATTACTTATTTAGGAGTCTGTATTTAGGATCAGGACTCTGTATGAAAGGTGTTATGACAAACTGCCCAAAACTCAGACAGTTTTGGTACCTCATCTTAAGAATTCAAAGGTGGATGGAAAGGGCCTGAGCAATTCTGATCCATGAACAAATTTAATGGTAACATGCCATATTGATATTTTCTGTATATTGTTTTATTCTCTTATCCTCTTGAACAACCCACTGGTTCTGCTGCCTGCATTAGATTAACCTACTTGTTTCTTCTGATGAACAGAGTAGGTTTCTGGGGTAAGCTCACAATCTCCCCCATGCTGGGATAGACTCGCACTCAACACAGTGAGAGCCTTAAATCCTTTTTAATCCCTTCCTCCAAACTTGCATGTATTCCAACTCAGACAGAGTGCTGGGTCCACTCTGTCCCAATGGTCAGAGCCTTAAGGCTCTTTTGCACCATGATTCAAGCTCACCAGCCACACATGTCCAGGAAGATGAGAGATCTAGATTGCAGGGAGTAGGCAAGTCAGTTGGAAAATGTTCTCACCTCCTTGGTAGCTCCTTAAAATGTGCATTCAGGTCACCTATTATCAAAATCAACTCACATTGTCCTGCTTTATCTAGTAGATTCTGAAACTGTTGTCTAAATGTATTCTTTTCATTACTGTCTCAGCTCTACTGTGTGGTGCATTGCCTAAGATTATGAGCAGTGCTCTTTCCTTACACTACAGTGGGATTCAGTGGGATTGCTATATGTCTGTCATTAATTGTGATGACATCCCTCACTGTCTTCTGAAGCCTGTCCCTCATCACATTTCCACACTATTTCTATTCTGTTCTCCTCCTGAGTAGTAGACTCTGGATCCCAAGCCAAATGGCTTTGCTGCACTGCCCTTCCATTTTGTCTGCTGGATACATAAGATGTCCATCCCCCACCGTATCATCATGTCATTCACTTCCCAGCTGCATCATGTCAGTGAACCTGTACAGAGTGTAGCAATTCTTAGCTCATGTTTGGTAGATTGCTGGGTTTTACATCTAGCTTTTAATCAATAGAGCTATCACAGGTAACCCAGGCTGGGTAGCTGGATACCAGCTAGCCAGTAGCTTATTGACCCAGGGCTGATGGGCTTTATGGTGGGAACACACTGACCAAAAGGGTGTGTACACCCCACCTCTAGCATGGGTCCCTGGTTTAGGGTGGAAAAGAATGATTTTTCAACCTAGTTATCATGGCAAATATCTATGCCCATTTTGGTAATATTTGTTAACATGACTGAATCACCTAGAGTCAATTTTTACACCAAGTGGCTAGCCTTGACACTGTGTGCAGTCTCTGATCTATGCTCTCCTATCTAGTGGATACTGTGCACCACATTTGATGCCCAAAGTGAATGTCCTATACAACTGTTCACATAATAGGCACCATCTAAAATCTGAATTTAACACATGAAGACTCTGGATAAAGTTCAGGCTTTATCACTGAACACAGACATATAAATTCATTAATATGTGCTCATATCAGGGGATAATAAGTAGGTTTATGTAAGCTTCTTTTATATTAATTTGTTTGTTTCTTCATTCATTAACTACGTAAGTGAATAGTATGGAACCTTTCTAGCATAAGTGGGAAAATCCAAAATAAAGCATTTGAGTGTACCAATCAAAACAACTTTCAAGATACTGCTTTGAATATTTAAAGTATAGCAATGCTTGATTCAGAAATTAAAGCACTTAGTTGCAGCCCATTAATGAACTAGAGCATCATGCTCCAATCAGCACCAGAGTCTTTATTACTAAGGAGAGCAGGCTATGAGCTTTATGACAGGCATTTATGTGCATCATATTTGCCTAGTCAAAAATCCTTAGCTTCTCAAGTTTATAGTTTGAACCTGAATATTATCTGACTTTAGCTGCTATGTCTGAGTAAACCTTGATGAACCATTCTCATCTATGCATATAAAAATGCTTTCTTCCCCATATATATATATATATATATATATATATATATATACAAACGATCATCCTGTAGATCCATATAACCTCTCCCAACCAACAGTTACATTCATTTCAGGATAAAATTTCCAAGTCTAAAACACATTTAAAATGCTTAAATAAGAATGGCTCTCCCAGCCATGAGATGAGGCAGGCTTTTACAACTATTGCACTGGTTTATGGTTACTGATGGGTCATTTTCCTTGTTTTTGATTAATTTCCATGTTTCCAATCTCCATTACTCGTGGTGTATTGGTTATCACCCTTATAACCATCTGTCACCTTGTTGGACTTGTGCTGATTTCTTATGTCCTTGAACCCTCTAAAGAACTAAATCACTTTTACAGCCCTTTTTATTGGACTAGTGAGCTATCTTTATATCCAGTCACTCTTCCTCCCAGCTGTACCGGTTCTTCAAATAACTGAAATATGTGGTGGTCTTGGAGTATTCAGGGGCAGAGAAGGAAAGGTTAGTCGGCTGCTACTTCCATTCTGTACCATCTCAGCTGTTTGTGTCTCAGTGTTAAGAATATGATACTCAAGTTTAGATGGTATTTGCAAAGCATCTGCATAGGTTCACAGTGAATGCTAGATTTAGATTTAATACACCAAATTTGGTAAAGTGCTGATCAGAAAATGAATGAATGAAATATCAACAGAAGTTTGATGCTAGTTTCATAAAATCTTAAATGTATACATACACAGATACAAAAATGTAAGCAGAAAACATTAACATTAAAATATAAAAATATAATCTAGAATAAATAATGTATATAATAAGCAATGCAATCTCTCTCTCTCTCTCTCTATATATATATATATATATATATGTATATACATATATACATAACAAGAGACAGAGGTGTAAAACAGTCCCAGTAAAGTGCTACTTAAAAAAGACAAAGCAACAGACCAGGATAGTATAGAAGATGGCTTGGCAGGGCACAGGTATAATAACATTGTCTAGTTCATAACTCAGTT
Organism: Protopterus annectens; assembly: GCF_019279795.1. Lineage (NCBI taxonomy): Eukaryota > Metazoa > Chordata > Ceratodontiformes > Protopteridae > Protopterus > Protopterus annectens. Next base: position 1,851,344,154 of record NC_056728.1, read on the forward strand.
TGAACTTACATTAACCAGCAGACATAACTTTATCAACTGTGAACTTTATGTTTAAATGAACATCACATTTGCTTGGTTCTATTTATTTTCATTTGTATTCCATCTATTTTTTTCACTATGTGTGCTTTTGATTTGGCAAACATCCTGAGTTTTTAGTACAGCCACAAAACATGTGATATGTACTACGTAAAGTGAGAGAACTAGACTTTGTGCATCTTACAGACTTTTACATTACCAGAACCTGCAGCATTGTTTGTAATATCTTGAAACGAGTCACTAAAATCAGGTATTAGTATCTGTAAAATAAGATGCTTAGGTAAAATTATGATTGATATTGTAATTTGGGAACAGATACAAGGTATAATAATGACATTCATTCACATATAACACTCTGTGAAAGTAAACTGGCATACAAACACACACAGTGACTGTGTGTGTGTGTGTGTGTGTGTGTGTGTGTGTGTGTGTGTGTGTGTGTGTGTGTGTGTGTGTGTGTGTGAGCATGTTTATACCCGAATGCATAGATGTACGTCTGTACAGCATATATGTTACATACCAGTATTAATATATTATAATCATGTTATGTTAATATGCAACACTATATCCTGCTAAGTTTTAAACACTCCTTCATTTCATGGTCTTTCTTTGTGTATTAATTGCCACTTAAAATACCTGAGAGTGGTTTCAGGAAACATTTCAATGTTTTATTTTCCCATAATAAACAAGAGTGACTCTTCCAGATGGGTGAACAGATAAGGCTGATGGATTAATGATTTATTTGTTAAAGAATTCATGAAGCCAAGATATTACAAAACAAGAGTGGCAATAAAAGTGTATTAAAATAAATTATATACTTCCATTAATAAACCCAAAATCAGATAGACTGTAACTTCTGAGCCTGTAAATAAAAATAAATTCATAGTTATGTAATGTGTTTTACAAATTTCAGTTTTAGTATATATGCAGAATGTTTGGCAAGCCAAGGCAAAAGTTATCAGCTTGTAGGCAAAAGTTATCAGGTTGTAGACAAAATGTATACAATGGAGTGCAAGTGCCATGAAATGCACAACGCATGTTGTTTATTAATATTAAATATCCAAAGATTACTTAATTACCCTTAACAGCTGAAGTGGAATCTTCTAAGGGCATCAGGAACAAAAGAAATAACCAAGCCAGTAGCTGATCTGTATCATGAACGACAGGCTAACTGTTGGTATGTTGAATATCACAAATGTAAAGAAAATTATAACTATACTGTACATAGCCAAAGGGTGAGCTCTGAGTGCTGCAGTGCTTTATACACACCCACATCTATATCTATATCTATATCTATATCTATATCTATATCTATATCTATATCTACATCTATATCTATATCTATGTCTCTCTCTCTCTCTCTCTCTATATATATATATATATATATATATATATATAGACACACACATATATATATATATATATATATATATATATATATATATATATTTTTTTTTTTTTTTTTGAGCTACAGTTTATTATGTCTGTCCAAATGGAAGAAGACGTACCTGAATAAGGTAGACATGTTTTTACCAGAACCAAGGACATGCATGTGTACAAACGAACTACATAAAAACATGTACATAAATCTGCTACAGCCATTCCATTTAGATTGCAATCTGGATGCAGTGGTGATTTAAAGACTGAGCTATCAGAGAATACAATTAAACTGCACAGTTAGAGCAATTCCTTAAGAATACCAGCAACAGTACAGAAATCTTTGATGAATGCAGACTTGTTAATCTAGTGAGGTATATATATATATATATATATATATATATATATATATATATATATATAGGGAGAAGTGGATAACTACAAAAAAAAATATCCTGGAAGAATCTTTGTCCTGTACGATAAACTACAACAGCAGTGTTGTAATCAGTAATAGCCTAGATACACTATCACCACATTATTGCCTTTGTGTAGAGGTTTCCTGTATCACAGAAATGATCATTGCCTGAAGGCTACAGCTGGCCTAGCACGAATGAGTAGCACAGACATCGGTCACAGAGCTGTGTGGTATAGATCAGGACTGACATGCTGAGTAACATGAGAACATGTCAGTACAAGAAAAGAACCAGCATAACACAAATACAAGGGAGGTCAACCAGTTAGTGCTAGTCACTGACAAGAACACATGATAAAACTGTCCCATCATTTTGTCCTTTGCATATAAACATAATTAGAGAGACCATAACAAGCAAAGCTTCTGCATCAAACAAAAACTCCAGAACCTGGTCAAACAGAAGAAATACAAGAGAACACAAAACCACGTCCATATCTCAAAACTCATCCCACATAGAATGTGATTATTTATGTATTTATTTTCATTTGTTAAGCAATGCAGAGCAGTAAGTCCAGTGGATCATTTCTTGACTCAGCCCAAATAAAGTCACTATTACAAAACAAAACATAGAATGCATCTACACAATGTTGACAGCATACAGAGAGAAAAATGATCACAATCAAAGGTAGGTTATTCTGATGCGCACACGATCAATACAAGTTTGTTTATATGCGCAATATTTACAAGAAGGGCAGAAACCAACAACGATAATGATAGCCTACAGTGGATCAAAATGTAGCAGAAGAGACATTTATAAGCAGATGTGAGACAAAGTCATGATGAAAACCTGTGGGATTTATTTCTCCCTTTTTCTCCCTTTCCTCTTTTTTCTTTTTTTTTATCCTCTGGAGTGGGGTTATATCTTTCAGACGTACAGTGTGGAGGAAGAGGAAGTTCAGTGGTAAGTAGGAAGGAGAATATCGGTAGGGGTGCTAATGATTTTTCTTAAGGATCAAATCCTTTCCTACTTTGAATAATATCTCAGACCGAAGTTGGTGTGTCAGTTGAGATAATTATGGATGAGGTCTGTTGTGAAAAAATAAGTAGCAGTCAGTTTGAAGTACCTCTTTAGTTCTTCTCTGATAACATTACATGAATTACTATCCCTGCTTGAAGGAATAATGCATTCCCTCAGTTTACGAGCCAGGATGGAAACGCTATCATGACTGACTGAGACTTTAACTTTAGAGGCATGAAAAAGGAATGCTGGCATTTTGAGAATGAAGGTTATAACTGGATTGTCTGAATAAGAGATTACCTGCACTGTAGTTAAATGAGTGAACTCTTAACTATTTGTAGAGAAGAGACATTAAAGTAGTTCTGTACACTGATTACTTGGAAGCCTTTAAGCTTTGGTAAAAGATGGAAATGGTGTTCATGCCATGAAAGAGGTGTTATGATATAGCAGGTTTTGTTTACTAGAAAAAGATTGTTTTGTAAGGCTGCTTTTTTCAGGCTGAACAACTTTGGTTGATGTGACCAAGGACAGTTTCAAGGAACATACAACAAGCCAATGTGTATGAAAAGAACTCTGCCTAGTTAAACAGGCATGTGCCAGGAGGAAATAAAAAGAGCAGTCATGTGACAATTTTATCAGACTGGTAACAGACTGAGAAGCACCATGTTCAATTATAGTCTCACATCAGGCAAGTGGAGTACCACAGGGTTCAGTCCTGGGACCTCTCCTGTTTGGTATCTACTTCTCTGAAGTACAGGCTACCACAGAAGGCCTTTGGCTAATGAAGTTCACAGATGACTGCAAACTAGGGGCCATAGTTGAGTCCCCAAAAGATGTGGACATCCTACAGAGGGGCCTAACTGAGACTGATGCCTGGTGTCAGAGCTATGGCCTCAAGCTTAATGCCAAAAAGGGACCCAGGTGGACAGTAATCTCTCCTTTGATAATCACATCGCCACAGTAGTCAGGAAATCCTTCTACATGGCACACCTCATCACAAATGGGTTCTCATCTTGGAAAAAAACAGGTCATTGTTCCCATCTACTCGACAGTCATTAGACCCATTATAGAGTACAACACCCTTTTTGGAATGTACCTCACACGACATCTACAGCAGCTGGAAAGGCCACAGAAGTACCTCACAAAGAGGATTACTAGACTCAAACAGATGCCCTACACTGACCATCTGAAAAAACTCCAGCTTTACTCCATAGCATAATCCCTACTCTGAGGTGATCTCTACCTAACATATAAAGCTATGTCAAACCCAGAGCTGTTAGACATGCCACAACTAATGAAATCCCAATCCCTCTGAGCTACACACTGTAGTGACCTAAACCTTGTCACCACAATAAACAGGACATGCTGGAGGGATAGATTCCTGTCCCAGAGACTTCCCATACTTTGGAACAAGCTACCCATTTATGTCAAGCAAAGTTCCTCATTAGCACTCTTCAAGAAAAATCTTGATAAGTAGATCGGAAATAGGAAATACACCCCGATGATCACTTCTGTGGCTCTGCTCGACAGGGGCACAGGAAAATAACTTTCTTGGGTGGCATAAGCCAGGGAACCTTGTTGGCTAGGCTTACTTAGGCCCTTTGGCAAATAGCCTAGTACCTACCTATGAACCTATGAACCTATGAGAACATGACATTGGACAATCATCTCTGAAAAGGAGCTGACAGCACACTTGTATTTAATAAAAGTCGTACCATTACTGTGAATGTTACTTTAGCCCACTCCATAAGAAAATAGGATTAGGCTGTGCTTATTCTATTGCATGCATTGCTTTGCTTTCCTGCTTTGAGATGATAGTTTGCTCTATTTTAATTTCTAAAACAGACAGTAATTGGATTGTTATGGTAATAGCTCTCTGTTAATAAGATCTTGATCTCATGCCTTCTGAAAGTATCAAATACTCATTTATATTTATTGCAATTTGGTAATTGTTTTGAGGAATAATAAGAAGACAGGTGTTGAACAAAGGAGCTGAGAAATCTATAGAAAAGCAGCTCATAACATCAATGAACCTAAAATGAAAAGGAGCTGTGGATGTTTCTGATTCAACTGGCATTACTCCTACTGTGAGAACTAAACAAAATAATGAATAAAATGCTAAAACAAAAAGCAGCCAGTAAATGTTCAGTGCACTTACATGATACCTCTTATACTGGACTTATCAGCATAAGAACAAAGCGTTCTCAGAGTCATACACCTTTCCAAATACACTGAGAGATATTTTCAACCCCATCCATATAGATGCCTACTATGTTCTCAAGCAGCAAAACCACCTCTGTATCTAACAGTCATGATTTCAGGTCCTGAATGTTGGCCCCTGCCACCACCATTGAATTATCTCACCACTTAACTAAGTTCCTAAACCAGAACTAACTTACACTAGCTTACAGTTTCAGACTTGTTTTTTCAATTCATGCAACAATACTATTTTAATGTTATGGTTTGTCTTGTGTTGTTATGTAAGGCTCATGTGCACATACAGAGTTGTTCTTTCCAATTGTTTTTGTACTTTCCTGGCTTATTTGGGAATTTACTGCCAGTAAAAGCTGAGTTGAGTGCTGGGTGAGAAGTCAGGACTATTTTGTACATACGTATGTATGTATGTATGTATGTATGTATGCTGTTTGCATGCATGTATGTATGCATGTTTGTATGTATGTATGTATCTGTGTTTATTTTTTTTATAGTAATATATTTATTGCATTACATTTTATGAAATTGCATTGTGTTGCAATAAAACAAGTAATGGGTTCAGTTTAACAACTGTTTTACTGCTTATCATAATAGATCTATTGTCTGGGACCTTTAACGTGTTACATACTGTCAGTTCTGCCCACAAGTTCATAGATCCATAGGTTCACAGGTGTATACTAGGAAAGCAGTCTACAGGAACATCAAAAACCTAGCCACTGCAAGTTAGCTGATCTTTACATATATGGGACTGAAGACCTAGGCCTGGAGTGAATTTATAGCTTCTCATCCTTTTATTTATGTCAGACTAAAATAGATGGATTGACCTACTTTAGTTAAAATGGGAATGAGAGTTTATCACAAAGCCAGCGTATTCTTTTGGAGTGATAGCTATCATCCCGTAAGGTCATGTTTATATTATAATGTACATTTAGGTCCCTACAGAGGATATTTTTAGTGTTTCTAGTTTTACAAGCATGTACAATCTCAAGAAGTACAGGGTCATTTTCAGCCTTGTATGCCAGGAAGAGATTGCCACATACAAGTCTGCAAGAGGCAGTCTAGAGTAATAACACTTTTAGAGGTTCTATATACTACTGGCATCTCATACCAGTATTTGTTTGCTGAATAAATTGTATTCTTTCCCTAGTCTGACCATTTGCTTGGACAGATACATACCAAGGTCAGCATTACATCTTAATTAAATTCTGAGAAGGCATAAACAGAGCAGAAGATTAGCTTTATTGGACCTGGAGAATAAGTCTTTATTTATTAGTTGTGCAAGGTAGAGGGACTTCCTTACTAAAGTAAACATGCCCAGGCCTCTAAGAACAGGTTCTGCTTTGAAGAAGATGTCCTTTCTGTGGTAGATATAGGGATGTTCTTGTTTCCCAAAGAGTACAATATTACATTGTATTGTATTAAGCTTTAGTCCACGGTCCTGAAAAACTGAATTTGTATGAGTATGGCTGTCATAGGTTCATAGGTTCATAGGTTCATACTAGGCTATCTGCCCAAGGGCATTTACAAGCCTAGCCCATCGTTTTGTGGCTTACGCCACCCCTTTAGTATGGGGAACTATACCCATTATTTTGCTGTGCCTCTGTCGAGCAGTGACACTGAGGTTATCCCTGGGGTATATCTGTGATCTCCCATCCATTGGTCAAGATTTCTCTTGAACAAGGCCAGCGAGGTGCTCTGCCTCACATGTACTGGGATTTTGTTCCACAGCATAGGGAGTCTTTGGGTGATGAATCTATCCTTCCAGCACGTCCTATTAATAGCCGTGTCAAGGTTTAAGTCTCCGCCCTTGTGGCTCTGATGGATCTAGATTTTTGAGGTGAAGCATATTCATCAAATCTGGGTTTGACATGGCCTTGTATGTTAGGCAAAGGTCACCTCTGAGCAAGCGGTGCGACTGAATAGAGCTGGAGTTCTTTCAGTCGGGCAGCATAGGACAGATTTTTGAGACCCTTTATCCTTTTGGTGAGGAACTTTTGTGGCCTCTCCAGCTGCTGCAAGTGTCGGGTCAGATACATTCGAATGGGGCATTGTACTCAATCATTGGTCTGATGAGTGATGAGTAAAGGGAGACTATGACCTCCCTTGATCTAGATGAGAATCCCTTCATGATAAGGTGGGCAATGTAGAAGGTCTTCCTAACTACTTTAGCTACATGGGTGTCGAATGACAGACTACTATCAACCTGGGTCCCCAGGTCCCTGATAACTTCTTCTGTGCTCAGTGGATTGCCACCTATTTGGTAGCTAGGGGTAACCTTGTTTTTCCCGAAGGGTATGACTATGCATTTTTTGGCATTTAACTTTAGGCCGTGGCTCTGGCACCAGTTATCCGTTTCTGTGAGACCCTTCTGAAGGATATCTGTATCAGATGTGTTTTCTACTATGGCCCAGTTTGCAGTCATCTGAAAACTTTGTCAGCCATAACCCTCCTGTGTTTGCTTGTACTTCGGAAAAGTAGATGCCAAACAAGAGTGGGCCCAGGACTGAGCCCTGTGGGACACCACTTGTGACAGGCTTTGAGTCTGACATGGCGCCAGCAACTCTGACCCTGTGGGTTCTGTCACTCAGCCAGTTTGCAACCCATCTTGTGATGTATGGGTTGACATTTAAGCTGATGAGTTTTTCAATGATACCCGAGTGGGGTATTGTATCGAAGGCCTTAGCCAGATCGAGGTAGGCTGTATGGACTGCCTTTCCCTCATCAATGGCTTTGGTGACTGTTTGAAAAAGTCAACCAAGTTTAAAAGGCATGATCTGCCTTTGACAAAGCCAAACTGGGTTGGATCCAAAGTCTGCAAATTCCTATGTCTTTATTTATGAGGTCCATTATGATCCTCTCCATGGCTTTGCAGATAAGGCTTGTCAAGCTAATGGGCCTGTAATTTCCAGGGTCGGTGGAGGCACCGCCTTTGTGAAGTGGTACCACAGTTGCAGTGCACCACTCCTGGGTACGTATCCAGAGGTAAGACTTTGATTAAACAGCTGTCCTAGCTGTGGGTTTAATTCCTCATTGAGTTCATGGAGCACACAGCCGGGGACACCATCAGGTCCCATGGATGCTGTGTTTTTGCTTTGGAGAGAGCAGTTCTCAATTGGCTGCTGGAGATGTTTGGGGGGCTGCAATCATTTGGTATAGATATCTCTCCTTTTGGGGGGGAGTTTGCACTGAACCTGTCAGCCAGTATGTTGGCAATGTCTGTAGGATCAGTAATCTTCACATCATTTTGAACTAGCTCTGAGCATATCTGGGAGTTTCCTCTCAGGTTTCTAACATAGCTAAAGAAGGCCTTATGATTGTCTTTTGAGTCTTTAGCTATTTTTCTCTCGAAATTTGCTTTGGATGATTTTATGAGAGCTCTTAGTTTTTTACTTATAGTGATCAAGGATGTCTTACCTTTTAAGGATTTTGCTCTATCTTGTAGTAGCTTCCTCCTTTTGTTGTAGAGTTTGTTTATGGCTGGGGTCCACCAGACTGGACGCTTGCCTTTGGTACAAAGAGTCTTTGTTTTGCTTGGGATTGCCTTATCCATGCAGTCCTGCAGGTGCTGGTAGAAGGCATTTGTAAGTGATTCAGCGGCTTGAGTACTGTTTTCCCCGGCTCGGGGCCTTAAAGGAGACCACACTAGTCTTTAGAAGTGTGAAGTCGGCTTTTGAGAAGTTATTTACTGTGGTCTTTTTTATTTCAGGTGGGGTTGGGATGAGGACCTCCAGCGAGATTAGTTTGTGGTCTGATCTCACCAGTGAGGGGTACACCTCTGGTGTTGAACATTGTGCTCCCATGTTCGTGATGATGAGATCAAGTATGTTATCTCCTCTTGTGGGGATGGTGACTAGTTGTTCCATGGCATTTGAGTTTATGAATTCCAGGAACTTTTGGGCTAGGGTGTTTGGGCTTGAGTAGTGTTCCCAGTCTATATTAGGGTAATTGAAGTCACCTAGTATGATGGTGTTTGGTGATACATTTATCCCTCTAGTGTTTTCAGGAAGGCCATGTGAGGTTCCTGAGTTTGTGAGGGTGGCCTGTAACATGCTACAATTTGCAGAGCAGTCTTGCCTATGGTTAATTGCACCTGGATGGTCTCCGATGCATCGTGCGTTGCCACCAGTCTTGAGGTGTGGGTGTCCTTGATGAATATGGATACCCCCTCCTTTCTTGGTATTGTCCGGATTTTGGGGCCGGAACGCATGATATGAGGTAAAACCTGATAGCGCTGGGGTGCTCTCAGGAGCCTTGAACCAGGTTTCTGTCACAGCACAGACATCGATGTTCTCCATACTGAGAAGGGCCTCGAGTGCGTGCATTTTGAGATTTAGACTTCTGGCATTGAGCAGCATTACCCTTAGTTTTTTCCTTTTTGTGTTCTAGGGTGGTAGGTTTAGAATTTGAGCCTTGCCTAAAAAGGCACTATGGGGTGGCAAGAGCCTTTGCCAATATCCGAATCCCAGGGTGACAGGTGCAAGCCGTCCCTTGCGAAGCAGCGTGGCTTGTCCAGCATGTCATCCCAGGCAGACAGACACTGGATCCCCTTTGAATGACACCAGTGTTTAAGCCAATTGTTAAAGCTGATCATCTTATCTCTGTATTGTGGCATCATTCTTGGTGAAGGTAGGATACTGCTCAAGGTCAGGGTCATACCTGCCTGGGCTACATAATCAGAGAGTTCCTCAATGTCTCTTTTCATGTAGTCCAAGGAGGTACGTCTCAGGTCGTTTACACCAGCGTGGACAATGACTGAGTCATATTTGTACCTGCTGTTGAGAGACCTGAGTGCTTGCGTTATGTGGCGGATTCTAGCCCGACAGGCAGCTTACTGTGACCTTCTCCTTACTCAGTCTGGTGAGCGGGACGTCAGTGTGTCTGACTATGGAGTCACCAATGACTAGTGTGTCTGGCATTGTGTTTGGCCTTAAGGGCTGTGACTGTTTGACACTCTGACTGTGAGGTCTATGTGTTGCAGGTGTTGTGTTCTGAGGTGGTGGTTGTTTGGGTGTCTGCTTTGGTGGCCTCTGCTGTTTTGGTAGATTTTTGATCAGAGCCTCCAGTATGTCTTTGTGTGTTTATGTGTATGATTTGAGGTTGCAATGGTACTATGTGAGACTGGGTCTATAGTGTGTGTGGTAACCTTCTCCTCCTGACTGGTCTTGCCAGTCCTATGTTGAGAGAGCTCAGCCTCCAGTTTGGCCGTATAGTTGCATCTCTCGCATGTATTTGTGTTTTGTGGGAGGAGGAGAGGGTTGTCTGTGTACATGAGGCAATTGTAACATTGCCTCAATATTCCCAGGTTAACCAGCTGAGCAGGAGAGGACACTAGCAACTGATCCCTCGACATGCTAGAAGGAATAGACAAAAAACTTTAAAAAGATTCCGGGGGACGTGGGTGACCGAGAAATGGGGGGGTTGCCTTTTTGGGGTACTATCTATGACAAGAGTGCCGTATCAAGGTAATAAGTACTGTAGGAGCAAGTGCTACGTTTAACAGATATAGAATAGTCTACTTGGAGTCAAGTAGAGATGATCTTTTTAATTATAGGATAAGCTGATTAGATCAGTAGTATAGTTCGAGGAAGGTAGTTTTAAGGGAAAATTTGAAGAGTGGACTTTAGGTAGCCCGAATAGTTTAAACCTGCTTAACCACTGCTGCCCTAGTGTGCAACGGTAGCAACTCCGCGCTAAATCGGGCTAAATCGGGCTAAATCGTGCTAATGCGCGCTAAAGCGTGCTTTATAGCAGGGGGCTGGAAAAGACAGGAAATGACCCAAAATGGCCAATAAACTACAAGTTACTGCCTTAAACCACTCCTCTGAGGACAAATGAAGGAGTTATGGAAATGACCCCTAGTGGCCAATAAAACTACAGTTTCAAGTCAGTAACCACCTCTCCGGGGGGCAGGGAAGCTGCTCAATGTTAGTCACTGCCACTGATGAACACAGAGACCCTCCTTCAGCCCAAGCAAAAATGGCCTCACAGAAACTTTCAAACAGTTCAGGAACAGCAAGCCTGTAACTGAACTTTTAACTCTCAGAAAAGTGGGAAAAAGCAAGATTTTTTTTTTTGTTTTGTTTTTACAGAGATAGCAGAGGTTCACAAGTAATATCAAGTTATAACAGTGCAGTAAATGACCCCACACAAGAGTGCTAGGTCAAGGACAGAAAATATGCAAGTTTTAAGAAAAAACGATTTAAAATTAAGTGCAAACAGGAAATTCAGCAAACAGCTTTTGGTTGTGCTCTAAATACAGCTACTAATACAGAAATCAAGTTTAACAAGCCAGAAAATGCTCAAGCTAGGCAGCTATGCAGAAAAACTTAGCAAATAAACAGAGAAAAAATACTTAAAATCTCAAAAGTGGCTCCCTTCTTCTCTCAGCGTTTTTCCTCTTGGAGGTGCTTCACCAACAGCCAACAAGCCTGAAAAGACGCTCAAACCACGAGGCAACTAGGTTTAAGAGAGGAAGATGAAGAAGTTATGGAAATGTAAACTAGTGGCCAAAAAAACTACAGTTTCAAGTCATTAACCACCTCTCCGGGGCAGGAAGCTGCTCAATGTTAGTCACTGCCACTGATGAACACAGAGACCCTCCTTCAGCCCAAGCAAAAATGGCCTCACAGAAACTTTCAAACAGTTCAGGAACAGCAAGCCTGTAACTGAACTTTTTAACTCTCAGAAAAGTGGGAAAAAGCAAGATTTTTTTGTTTTTGTTTTTTACAGAGATAGCAGAGGTTCACAAGTAATATCAAGTTATAACAGTGCAGTAAATGACCCCACACAAGAGTGCTAGGTCAAGGACAGAAAATATGCAAGTTTTAAGAAAAAAACGATTTAAAATTAAGTGCAAACAGGAAATTCAGCAAACAGCTTTTGGTTGTGCTCTAAATACAGCTACTAATACAGAAATCAAGTTTAACAAGCCAGAAAATGCTCAAGCTAGGCAGCTATGCAGAAAAACTTAGCAAATAAACAGAGAAAAAATACTTAAGGAGATGGGTGTGACTTGAAGTGTTAATAACTGACAAAGTTTGCAGTCATCAACAAACATTGACAACTAAAGACCCTTGACATCAGCAAAGTGCCTGTCAAAAGACAGTGGTCCTGAATATATCCCTGGGGGACACCACTGGTGATGCACCTTTTTGAGGAAATTGTGCCACCAACCCTGATTGAATTGGTTCTTTTAGGAAATGTATATATTGAAATGAGCTACATAAGGGTTTAATTATTTTTGGGACAGTTTATCAATAATGCCAGAGTGTGGGATAATGTTAGAAGCCTTGGCTTCATACACCTGTTTGGCTTTGCCCAATGTCTCTTTGATTTTACCATTCACAAAGGCAAAATGGTTTAGTTTGAGGGAATGCAAGTTGCCAATATCCTTATTTATGAGTTCCATGATGATACGTTCTGTTACTCTACATATGAGGCGGGAATGGCTAATCCATCTGTAGTTTCCAGGGTCATTGGTTCAGCCACTATTGTGTAGAGTGTCCACAGTAGCTGTTCAGCAAGCGTCAGTTACATAACCAGTGGAGAGGCTAAGGCTAAATAGGATTACATTTTTACCTGTGAGACTGTTTCATAGTAATAAAGAAGCAACCTTGTATGTTGTCTGGAGCCACAGAGTCAGTGTGTTTGGTTTTGTAGGGCGAATTTAAGTACTTAATCTGATGTAATCATAGGGGAGGTGCTAATGGAAAGTTATGAAGGCAAAAGCATGGAGGGAACAGAGAGGAAAAGTTTGAATTAAATTAATCTGCTGATATCTCAGAGTCAGAGTGACATCAGAATGGCAAATGCCATTTGATATCAACTCAGTGCAGCCCTGGATATTCTTTCTGAAGTTTGTGGCACAGATAATTTGAAGCTGAAAGCCCTTCTGGTTTAGTGTCTCCATGCCACTGAGTACCTGATCACCTTGGGTCTTCCTCAACCACTCTACCTGTGTGAGTGAAGACTCCTCCCATTCCCACCCAGCCCCACTTTCCTTAAATTTATATTTCACTAGCCACACCCTCTTGAGAGTTCTTCCAATCAAAACACTCCACTTAATAAACTCTAACTCAAAATTCTTTTTCTACACTTTTCCAACTTCAATTACTGCTGCAAACAACAGATACATAACTAATTTAACTTAACTAAAATGCCTAATAAAAAAAATCCTGCCCAATGACTAACAAAAGAAACACTATCACTACTTAAATCTAGAGACAAGGCTTGGGCAACCTAGAGCAAAACAAATCCCCAGCCCACCCTACCTAGAATAAAGCAAAGCAGCAAATTAACCAAGACAAAATAAATTACTACTCAGAAATCCAATTAAAACACTGCAGTAACCCACAGAAATTCTGGACAGCTATAAACAATATATTTCTTCCAGGTAAAGTCAGTACACCCCCTACCACTACTAATAATTCAGACAACATTGCTACTCAATTCAATAAATACTTTACTGGAACTATATCCTGCAACCTGTGGCTACAGAGATGATCAGAAAACTGCTTAAAAAACTAAAACCCACCACTTTAGCTGCAGGCACCTTACCTGCCGATTTCCCCAAACTAACAACAGATGGTATAGCCTATCTTATATCAATTCTTATCAATAGATCCATAGCAGAACCACAAGTCCCTCCCATTTGGAAAATATCTTATGAAATACCACTACATAAAGGTGGCTCATCAACAAATCTTTCCAACTACCACCCAATCGTAATATTATCACCACTGTCTAAAATACTGGATAGGATCATTCACATGCAAGTTACTAATTACCTACATACTAACAAACTTCTAACCAACACACAGCACAGCTTTCGATCATACTATAGTACATCAACCCGCTGATGTCATTTACCAATACTGTCAACTATCACAAGAGCAACAATAATTATGTATCCTCTATATTCCCGGACCTATCAAAAACCTTTGATATGGTTTTTCATAGTAAATTAATAAATGTTCTCTCAGAACTAAATTTCTGCCAATCTACCCTCGCCTGGTTCCAGGATTACCTTACTGGATGTCACCAAGCAGTTTCTTGGCAACAGACTTTATCACCCCTTCTACCAGTGGCTATAGATGTCCCTCACGGCTCAGTCCTAGGCCCACTACTATTTTCATATTCACAAATAACCATCACACCTCAACTCCACAAGCCTCTCTCATCCAATATGCAGATGATTCAGCAGTAATATGTGCTGCTTCCTCTACTCAAGAAATTCAAAGCCTAACACAACAATCCTTTCTAGCAGTTGAGACCTGGCTTACAAACTCTCAATTCATTTTAAAACCCCAAAAAACAAACTTCTGATTTTCCAACCCACTAAATCGGCCTCACCCACTAACACTTTCAAAATTGTAACACTAAATAACACCCCATCACCACACACCAAATCTTTAGGAATCAAAACTGATTGCAACTTAAAATATGATCTTCATATTTCCCAAACAGTAAAAAAAAAAGTACACAAAAAACTTGGAACATTGTTTAGGAACAAACACTACTTCACTAAAATGCTAAAACTACAATTGCCCATTCTCACTTAATCTCCACACTGCTGTACGTAGCTCCCATACTCACAAATATAAAAAAATCTGAGCTAACAAAACTTGAATTTTGTTATAATAAAATTGCCAGATATGCTACAAACCTACCAGCTAGAGCTCACCATTGTATAGCACTCAAGCAACTCAACTGCCTTGAGCTACCCCATCTCTTTCACTACATCCAGTTAACCATGGCCCATAAAATACTCTATGAACCAGAGAAAACACCTGCCCTACAAGTATTTCTTCAACCATATGCCTGTAACAGAATCCTACAGTCCATTAACAAGCATCACATAAAAATCAATATAACCAAAAACCATGCTGGAGATTCTCTCTTCTCAAATTATATAGATAAAATCTGAAATGCACTACCAAAAAGCATTACAATGGTTACATCACTAGCCCCATTTAAAACAATACTAAAAAGCCACTTATTCAATAAATGGCTGCATCCTTGCAATGCACCAGACTATCTGCTCCCTCGGACTATGCTACTACTTTGTTTCACTTACTGACAAATCCATCCCCTCAGTCTATTCTGTTGACTATGTCTCTCTGCAAAGTAACACTTCATAGTACTATAACATTGTAGAGCTGATGGCATATTAAGACTTAATTCAATTTCTTAGTAAACTGTATTCACAATTTGTGTGATTGTCATATTGGTCTCTATTTTCTTATACAGACAAGTTTAATGATGCAATGTCTGTCTACTTATTGTTAATTTTCTGATTCTATCGATTAGGTTTAGAATTACTGTGTATTACCTAAACTGTGATATTCTTTAACTAGTCTGTATGTATAACTGCTTGTCCAAGCTGTATTTAGATAGTACTTTAACGTCTCTGCCCTATATATTCTACTTATATATTGTAGTTCTGTATGTTTCAATGTGGAGCTTTTCAACCCGAGCCTCTGCTGAAAAAGGACATACATACAGTTGGACTTTACCAGTAAAGAAATGTAAAATTAAATAAATAATAACAAAATAAAGAAGGCTTTAATGCTATCTTTGGATGTGGTGCAATCTATAATTCACACTTAGTTTCCTCTGGCTTGGTCTTTTGCTTTAGTTCTTTATTTCCCCATCTTGAGATCAATTTTGCTGCATGGGGATTTGAGGTTTTTTTTTCCTTATGGCTAAGAGTTTCTTTCTCTTGTTGTACATTTTTCTAATGATGGTGTTCCACCAAAGGTGACTCTTTTTGAATTTGATATTGTATTTGCAATGAATAAGGACAACAACTTCAATGCAGGGGATTACAAAAATATTTAAATATGTGGCATTAGTGGTCTTTTAGCAGTGGGGTCCACATTCAGTGGGGAACTATTAAATCTCCTTGAGGTGAAAACTAGTTAACCTTGGAGAAGCCTTTGAAGACCGTGAGATTGGAGAAAACCTCAGGCTAAGATCTTGTGGATAGTATAATGGCATGTAGGGCAATTTTGACAAAAGAAGGGCAACTGCATTAATTGTCCATAATGATGCCATATTTACAAGAACCAAGAACCAGATTTTGTAGGTTTGACCCCATAGGGGAAAGGCATCAATTGTCTGAGAGAGCTGACATTAATAATTTCAAGGCATCACTGTGCATATTTGTTTTTATGGTATATGTTGGGCAATTCATGGATGTATAGTTGAAATCACATAGAATGATTGTGTTAGGTTCAATAGATACAGATGCAATTTTTTTAAAGTAAGTTTCATGGGCACCAGGTATCATAGAGGTAGGATTTTTAATTGTCATTGACATGAAAGACAGATTTGCTAGGATCTAAGGATTTAGAGGACTTCTAGGCTGAAATCTTACCAGGTTAGACATGAGGTACTTTGATTTTAACTAAAAAACAAACACTTCCTCAACAAAGATACATATGCTTTTAAAAACAAAAAGCAAAAGCCGAGTCCAAAGGACAATAACACAGCCAAACTTAATATTCAAACCATGTTTAATACGATGTTAGCGCTTTCATTTTTAAACTTTAAAAACTTCTTTTAAAGTTTAAAAATGAAAGCGCTAACATCGTATTAAACGTGGCTTGAATATTACGGTCGGCTGTGATGTTGCCCTTTGGACTCAGCTTTTGCTTTTTGTTTTTATATTCAGTTTTTATTTTGTGTGTTTTCTGAGTTTATACATCTACCTTTCTGAGGTGGTCTAAATGACTGCCATGCTTTAAACCAGCTGGAGAAGGAATAATTTAATTGCCTTGGAACAACAGTTTTTGCAGTTAGTCAGCTGTCCATGTTTTCATGGGTTAAGAAGACCTTAGAGGTGAGCAACATTTCTTTTGGCTTCTGGCACTGAGCAGTGCTATGTTAATATGGGCCATGTTTGAAATGCCTTGCATGGTTTTGAATAGCAGGCTGACTTTACATAAAATGGGCTCTTTGTGGGGCAGAAAACATCTTTACCATTATATAAGAAACTTTTGGGGAATGCCTCAGCAGATAAAACTATCACAGAAATGAACTAACTATGGTACAGAAATCTGTCTTTGTTTATTAACAGTTTTAATCCTTAGTTTACCAAAACAGTCCTTCAGAATTAAGTTAATTACAGTTAAATTGAATTAAATATTTGCACAAAACTGCATGAGTCACTGAAAAAAAACATTCATCTGTTAAGGATGAAAGTGCTAAATGAACTAAAGACTTTGTGCTTCACTCAGTCCAGTTTTTTTTAACATCTTTTACAGTGTGTAGAAACTCCATGGAGAGAAATGCAGACCATATCTAATGGAGCTCATGGGACTATCTACCACCTCCCTCCATGCTGACAAACATTGGGACCCCCATGTAATGACACCATTATGGAGGCAGTGGCAGAAATCAATGGGTTTCAGTTGCACTGTGACGTTATTCACTGAGCTAGTAGGATACTGCTCACAGATAGTTGTGTACCAGTCTTAGAAACATACACAGAGAGCTCCATATTGTCTCGCTTCATTTCATTCTAGGTGGCGCTTAACATCATTCACTCTTAGATATTCAGTTTCATGAATTCTAGCATGTGAGAGACAATTGACCATTGCTCTGCTGTTGTTCACCTGGTGACTGGTGTGTCAGTATGTTTAACTTTTGAGCCACTTGTGGCAAAGACATTTTTATGTGTGGCAGTATACTCTGGGGCTTCTGAATGCCGTTTTTGTTGATACTTGTTTGTAGTCTAAACAGTAGTGTGTTTAATAGATGAGTTGCAATTGAGCTGGTAAGGTCTAGACACATTAGTATGTTGCTAAGGAGGCATTAGGAGGGATTTTTAGTACTTCATCAGATGTAACATTAGTGTTGGTGCTGTGGCTGAGGAATATGAGTTTTTTTTCAGTTTATATAGGTATCTAGATGGTGACAATTGTATTCTGTGTCTTGTAACAGGAAGGGGTTGTTCATCAGCAAGAGGCAGCATCTACACTACCTCAAAGTGTCTAATGTAATTAGCCTACCAGCAGAAGGGGATAGGCAGACTGTGGTTCAGTTGTCTAACTAGGCTATTAGTAGAAGGGTACAGGCAGACTGCAGTCCAGTTGTCTGGGATACAGATGCAGAAGGGTAAAGGCAGACTGCAGTCTGGTTGTCTGGGATATAGATGCAGAAGAGTACAGGCAGACTGCGGCCTGGTTGTCTGAGATACAGGATACAGAATAGTACAAGCAGACTGCGGTCTGGTTGTCTGAGATACAGACAGACTGATAAATGTAGTAAGATCTAGGTAGTATAGTAGCTATAATACAGAACTAATAACTTAAATGTTTAGCTGACAGTTACTAGATATAACAATTATAGTCTGGTGTAATGTGAAAGAGTAGCATGATCAAAGCCAGATGGAAATATAGTAAGAAATTCTCAGTACCATGTGGCAAGAAGCAACCTAAGTTACAGGGACATGTGCCATAAAACTTAGCAAGTGTTACAATGCTGTCATGACCCAGGTAACAGGCACAGATGCATCAAAACTTAGCAGCTCAGAGACACAGGGGTACAGACATGGGTATGACAGTTGTTGCACATTTGCAGGCTGCTTCTCTAAGCACAGATAACTGAAGGGTATCTTTTAGATGACCTGAATTACTGATAGAAGAACAGGTACTTGCAAGCTACCATGTATCTTGGCTTACTGAGGCTGTACACATACCACCATGTTGTCAAGCTCTGGAAACAGCAGAAAATAACACCAATGAACAGAAATAAGCAGGGCTATTATAAGAAGCAATACCATGGAACCCAAGGCAGCACTGCACCCGATAATGTTACCTAATGTAATTTTTGCAATGATGGAAAAACAAGGCAGGGCCAAAATAAGGCTAGAAAATAGAAGGCAGAGCAGTAGCTAGCTGATTTCATATCTAACCAGAAAAAAGTTTGTCTCACTGCAACTTAAGGACCAAAACCAGGTTCTTCTTTAAACCGTAATGACAAATGACTTGCTACAGTGAAATATCATATACACAGCACTCATTTTTTCAACCCTATTGCAAATGCAATAGTGACATTAAATTCTGAATGCCAGTAGTGCACTGTCATACATAGCGCTCTGAAGCACTTGAACCCTGATCACAAATGCATTAGGTGTCATCTAGAAACTGAATGCTGGTACCGCCATTGTTGCCACCTGACACCTTGCAGCTGGGGTGGCATCCCTCTTCACCCCGCCCTAGTTATGCATCAGTTAGTAGGTAAGGGAACAAGGATTGCTATATCAATTTAAAAACAAATACTTTTGACTATGGAGTGCAAGGAGCACTGCTGCTTGAAACAGCTCAACTCATGGAAACTAGTAAAAGCTCATTCAGGAAAGACAAATTAGGTTAGCAACTACAATAATTATATGTATCACAGGTCACTAGGTCGAGATATGCAACATAATAAAAGACTACAAGATTAAAATCAAAGCCATTCAGAAAAACATCTGCATTAGGCCGGCAGCAAGCAGACACCCAGAGAGCTAACAATTCCCCTTTTATTATAGCAAAAAAGCAACATATTTTTCTAAATGAATAAAACCCATGAATTAATAAGCAGCAATCAGAAACACTATTTAAACTTAAATAGCACACAGATGACAATGGATTTTAAAGCAGCTTAAAGTCAGGTGGTTTACCTTCACATATAGTGAAAAAAACACAATAATTTTTCTTCATTTACACCAAAAAAAAAGCAATACATTTTCTAAAGAACTGGACCTGTGGCACAAATAAATAGTATTTACTGATTAGTAGTGTTTTTGCTTACATAGCATAGAGGTGACTTCAGATCTTAAAATTGTTTAATACCTGTAGTAAGCAGACAATCAGAACATTAGTAATCTTTATTTTATTACATGAAAAGCAGAAAAAATATTCTAAGCAAATGCAGATGTACAAATATGCAGTAGTCACAAATTAATAGTACTGTCACTTAAATAAAAAAAAAATGTCATTGGATGATCAAACTGTGTAAGCATTCAGTAACCAGATGCCCAGAACTATCAATGTTCCTTTTCTCATAACCAAAATGACAAAAAAAGTATTTAAATGAAAAAAAAAAGATTAGATTGGTAGGAGGTCAACTCAGGAAAAAGCAAGTCAAAGCAGCTTAGCAGCTGCAGCACCCCTGTGAAGTTAAGAAAAGCCCAACAGAGCATTAGGTCTTGCAATGCTGGATAATACTGGGTAAGTTTAAAGTCTATAGCCAATCATAAAAAGCATCTCTATTAAAGCCTGCAGCAAGTAGATGTCCCAGAACACTAGTAGCTTTCCCTCTCTTACAGTTAAAAACAGTTTAAAGTTTTCTAAATGAATGAAACTCTGTCAAAAATAAGATATAATTACCTATTAGCAGTATTTGCACTTAAACAGGGAGTAAATGGCAAATGGTCTTAAAACTGAATCAAGTCTGAGGCATGCAGACAGTAAGAATAGTAACAATGTTCACTCTATCACAAGAAAAACAGCAACGGGTATTCTAAACAAGTGCAGCTCTGGCACAAATGTGTACTTCAAAAGCATACAGATGGCCTTGCATCTTATAATAATCATTTTTTCTGATGCCACTGGGACATGTAGAGGGTCAAATAAGGTAAAAGGACGTGAAATCCAGTTGCCAGCTATAGTAGCTATGTGCAGCTCATAACAGCCTAGATAAACAGAGCAGTAGGCTGCAATGTATGGCACAATATAAAGTCAACAATCAATTAGTAGTGCATCAGTATTAATATCTGCAGCAAGTAGATGCCCAGACAACTTGCAATTTTTTTTTACTTATACTAAAAATGCAAAATCTATTCTAAATGAATGAAACATTGACACAAAACAAGCAGTAGGCACTGGTTAGCAGTAATTTCAGTACAGGAGCACACTGATGGCAAAGCACCTCTAAATAGTATAAGGCCTAGAATGCTTTCTTCCCTTATAGCAAAAGCTGTCTTTGCAACGACAACACATTTTAAAAGTTTCATGGTGTTGATGGGCATTGTAGAAAGTAAAATTTGGTATAAGCAAGTCAAAGCTGGTTAACAAATTTTGTAGTGTGTGTTTGTAGACTAGTCCTGACAAACACTATCTCACACAATGACTCAAAATGATCTAGCAATAAACAATTGCTTGAAACTTCACATCTTAGTTATTTGAATTTAAAATTTGTCTATTTTATTGTAAATATTATCCTAGGCCTGCGGGAAGCTGATTCCCACAAACCTAGGAATTTTCCTTACCTCACAAAGAGAATAGCAGAAGACTACAGTACTGAAGTAGTCAGTGCTATCTGCAGGGGAAGGCAGTGATTCCATTTTGGTAGTATTATACTGCTGTGAGCTTTAGGCACCCCACTGTTTAAATAATCAGTTACTAAGGGCATAACTGTTTGTGGCACTCCTACTGAAGTTGTAAGGAAGGCGAAGTGTTTGGGCAGAGATGTTTTTTCCCCAAAGCTCTGTATGTGTAATCAGCAACATTGAATAAAAAAATCAAATATAGTGAATTTGTGGACAGGATATTTATAGCATTACTTATTTTGAACAAAATTAAAAAAATTAAAAAATCATGAAGCTAGAGAATGCTTTACTTAAGGAAAACGGAAGAAGAGTGAAAAACAAAATGTGCAAATAATCGAAAGCTAAGGCAATTAAAAGGCATATAAATGTATGTTTTCTTTTTATTACTGAACAGATGCAAGCTGGCAAAATACTCAAGAACTATTTACCTGAGATGTGAATAATTCCAAATGTGAGTCAACAAATGGTTGTGAATTAAAGCATTGGCTGCCTAAGACAAAAAGTAAATTAGAACTGAATAATGTGTTGCAGGCAAACATACTTTCTTACAGCTTTTTATTCAAACGCTTATGACAACAAACTGCTATGGACTAAGATTAATGTGTGTTTATTTAGGGTAAAATACACATTTTGGGGTGGAACACGACAAGCGATATAAAACACAAATGTATGTTATATATTAATATTTATGTTAACTACAAATAAAACAGTGCCATTCAGTAGCATAGTGACATGCAGAAACATGAGTTGAATTAAAATAACTATTTCTGAAGACTGGGCATGAAGATTAAAAGAGTGTATGACAGAAATTGCAGACAGATGTGTTCAGATCAAAAGATTAAAAACATTTACTATGAGAAGATAAAGTATTTTTATATGTGCATATAATGTTACTAAAAATCAAATATTGCTCTTGAAATCAGTATTTTACATTATGATATCCTACATCCTTTGAATCTAGACACTGGCTCACATAGAATTTTATAACTATTGCAGTTGTGAGGATAAGCCTTTTAGCCCTAGATGTCCTAAGTAAAGTAAAATGGTGTAAAGAAGCGCGTAAATGTACTATTTCAAGAAATTAAATTCATAGGTAGAACAGCTCCAATTATAAAAATGGCCATGGAAGTACTTCTGAGGGCTTTGTGAAAGTGATAAGGTTTAGCCTTGTAATTTTTTTCTTCTCTTTCTACTTAGTAGTAGGAGGCATCACACATTATTTTAGTGAAATGCAGAAATACAGTACTATATGATGCATGCCATCGGTTACAAGACACTGAATTAAAGTAAAATAGCTTTCTGAATTATTTATAATCTGCACACATAGAAAAAAAACTAACCCATGATAAGCAGTTTGTTAAGATTAATGAATGTACTATTTCTGCAGCTAACTATATTTTATGCTGCCCACTGAAGCCTATCATATTATATCTTGGTCTTACAACTCACAATTTGTTCAACTTCTTTTTAAAACAGGGGCATCAAGAGCAAGAGACTAGACACAGCCCACAAACATTCCATTAATGGGTCACCATCAGGCTAGATATAGCATACTAGGAATATATAAGGAGCTCTTCACTCACAGAACCAATTAAACTGTAGAACAGCCCATAGAACTTCTCTGCATAATAACTACTTCCATGGCTAGTACCTGCACAGGCCACATATTCACAGGCAGCTGAACACACTTAGCCCTTCTAATCTCTATCACATTTTAGAGTGCTCACACATCAAATTACCTGTTATAGATGTTAGTTCTCCACATCTGACCTCACCACATCTAGAAGACCATGACTAAGAGTTTAAGCCCTCGCTTTGGTCTTTTCAACATCCTGCCATACCTTGTGGATATAGCTGCAATGACTGTTCATCTTTTCCCCTTCCCCACCCCAAGCAACTCAGCCTCAAGATGGCGAGGGGTCATTCCTCCCACCTGTCTCAACCTGGCTTAACACCATAAACTAGCCTGGCTTGCACATGCCATTTTACATCTATCCTTTTCAAATTTAATAAGGCCTCAATGAGAATGTCTGATAATCACAGTAATTGCTGTAGTTACAATCCTAACAGGTCTGATGTTGCACAGGGTGTTCTTGAAAATGGTGTAGTGGAATCCATCTCTGTTTTCCTGTTTGTCATCTATATAAATCTTAACATTTCTTCAGAAGGGGTCACTGACCCTATGGTTGATGATGCACACCCTCTTATACTGATCTGATTGGTTGTTCCCTTGATTCACGCCTTGTTGAAATCTGTTTACCTTCTGCCACTAATAATTTTATTTATGTGGGCAGTTGTATTGGATTTTTTTGCAGAGGCAAGACTGGAAGAAAATTACTGCAGAGGGTGGTAAATAATTATTATTTTATGAAAGGAAAGAAAGAAAAAATGTCCTCTATAGACATTTAAGAAGGTGTAGCAAATATAAAAAGGTCTGCACTCTTTATTTTTTAGAAAAGTGCAGTTGAATGATCATGGTAGTGATTTGGAATTGAAGTTAGATAATAAGCACATTTTATGGCAAATAAAATTTATTACAAATACATTTCCAGGATTAAGTGAAGTGAAAAGGGATTACTTTAATATCATATTTAAAGATATGGTTGAAGTAAATATAAACATGCACTTTAAGACGATGTTTACTTTTCAATTAGAAATATGCTGTTTGGATAATTTTACTCTTCAGTGTTACATAACTATGGTTGTGTTTTAACTTTAACTAATCTGACAAAGTCTGAATGCATTGATCAATTATGAAACACTAAATTTGTTTTATTATAAAATGACAGTTACACAGGTCAGCACTCATCTGCTTTTATACATATGAACATATCGGTCTATAATTCTGTCAGTAGAAACACACACATGCACACATATGTTTATCCACTGCCTGTCATAGCTATATACAATGCAAGCAGATATCACAGCAGTGCATATGTAGACAGCAAATACAATAATCTATCCAATGATTGTAATTAATTGTTACAGAAATATATAATTGTAATCACTGCAAACAAAACACAAAGTGAAATGATACAGTTAAGTCTATGCCATACCACTTAGGTCATGCTGAAAATGGTCCCTGGACCAGTCCAGTCACCTGGTTAAGAAAAAGACAACTAAAACAAACCAATAAATAAGTAAATATTAAATATTTTAAGGTTTGTAGTTGCCCTGGAGCTAGCATGCAGTGGATTTATTCAGCTGCTTCTGCTGTTACTATCTTGCTTTTGCTTTGTAGAAAATGTTCATTTATATTTATAGCTATCCATCTGTTTATATCTATATCTCTATCTACACACATACATGCACACATGTGTGTGTGTGTGTGTGTGTGTGTGTGTGTGTGTGTGTGTGTGTGTGTGTGTGTGTGTGTATATATATATATATATATATATATATATATATATATATATATATATATATATATATATATATATATATATATACACACACATACACACTTATGTATTCATGTATAAACATACACATATGTATACACACACTTATGTATTCACACACACACACACACACACACACACACACACACACACACACATGCGCGCGCACACACGCACACACACACACATACAAATACAATGTTATTTATACAAACCACACAGACGCACGCACACACACAAACACACTTTTGTATACACACCACACGTACACATGTATACATACACACACACATGTATACACAGACACACACACGCACAGTGACACAGATGCACACACCTGTGTGCACACAGACACACATATATACATCACATAGATATAGATATGTATGTGTAAGAAAACAGTGAACACTCATATATGAGCAAACCTCTAAAGACTGAACACTTTATGAAAGACCACACAAAAAAAAAGAAAACGTTTTTCTTCCTACTTTTTTGCAGGGAAGCTACCCTCCCTGCACCTGCATTTTGGGGGGATGTGCTCCCCCACACCCACTGCTGATTATATATACTAACCCAGATATTGCACAACAGTGGGTTAAGGACAAATTCCTTTATCCCACTGTACTGTAATCCCATTCAAAAGACTGCCAGCAGAAACTCTATTCCAATGAATGTTCATTCATGTGAGCGTTCACTTTGTTTCACTAGTAAAAATTGTTCACTTGTGATTATTCACCCTTTCAGACTACAACCGTATATGAATATGCACGCACACACACACACACACACACACACACACACACATATATATATATATATATATATATATATATATATATATATATATATATATATATATGTATATATATATATATATATATATATATATATATATATATATATGTATGTATAGATATGTATATATATATATATATATATATATATATATATGTATGTATGTATATAGAGATATATTGATATACAAATATGTTTACTTACTTTCTGTTGACTGAGCTAGTTTCTATATTCATTTGTACTAAGTGTAATTTTGCCATGACAATGTAGAAGTTCCTATCTTCTTACAAAATCAATTCAAATTCAGTTTTATTATAGTGTTTTAGTCCAAAGTACTATAGCAATACAAACATGTTAACTCTGTGAATAAAATTAAATGTAACAACTATATACTTGATTTTGGACTAAGATTTGTTTTGCAAACATGCTGAAAGATCAAATAGATTGGTCTTCAATGATATGTTGAAGGTGCCATCATGTAAAATATTCTCTAACATTGGTGGATAAGGTTTCAGAGGTGGGGACCTAATCACAAACAGTATGCCATTAGAAGATACTAAACTGATTCTTGGTACCTTAAAATCCTGCATAGAAGAGGACCACAACTATCTAGAATAGGCTTCTCCTGCATGTTAAGCAGTGTGTCTCACTATATCTAACTTGCTTGACTGTTACGGACTCCTGGACAAAGAAGATGCGACCTGAAGGAGGGTACTGGAAAGACATAACTAGCCATAAGACTCGATGGCTTTAGAATATCTGTGATATCTGTCAGTGCAAGTATGCTGTCACTGCTAGTTACTGCTAGTGTTTAGTGAGTCCTGCACCACTTTTTATCATTAAATTATCCCTGGTATCTAGTGTTTCCCTATCCCCATATTTGGAGTTATCCCTTGTGTCTGGTGGTTCCCTTGATCCCATTAAGTGTAAATACCATTAAGGCCAGATGATAAAGAGATATCATTGGTGGCTAGTGTTTCCCTACCCCTAAGTACCATTAAGGTGCATAACTAAAGACTTATCCCTGGTGGCTAGTGGCTCCCTGATTCACATTTTTTTTTACTTTATAATTAAGTGGCTGCTGTAATATATAATTATCGACCATAAGATGGGTAAGGCCAATCTAACACCAAATGGGATAGGTTAATTCAAGCAACAAAGGGTAATTTAGATAGGCTTAAAATGACAAAAAGGGCAGATAACATAGCACTTACCCTTGGAGCTATGAACCTATAATACCATTGTGTTACTGAGTATATTCTGCTTTAACTCTCTTTCCCCTGGATTATACATCTGTTGCGAATTCACAAGTTGAGGATTTGGGATACATCCAGAGTTAGATGAACTGTAATTCACTGAGATATAAAACTTCTAAACAATGACTATGACTATTGCCATCCATGCCACTTTGAACAATCCTACATTATACACTGTGTTCATGGGTCTTGTATCTTCAAGTCTGAAAAACAGATGCTTGTAAAATTTTAAGTGTAGTTACAGGGAAATATGTAAATGTCTCTTGTCTGAGATATAGCAGCCTCAGAGATGGTATATGTGAGAAGCAGAGCTGTAGGGGCAGCAGACCCTCACACTGAGAGACTGCAGGGCACTTGCCTCATGCAAAAAATATAAAACTGCCTTTGCATTGCATTTTGTTTATCTGTTGGTGAAGATTTAGTCACCTGATTCAAGCACTGGGGGAACCATATGACTTGCAGAGATACAAGAGGTCCAGGATGACCAGGTCTCTAGTGTTGTGATAAGCAAGATAGAGATCACCTACTTTTCCTACCAAAATTAATCTACAATTGTTTTTCTCCTTTTCTTAAATAATATTTGCTCATTGTTTCAGTTATCTACTGGACTTTGCATGTACTGTGATTATTTTGTGTTTGTGAATTAGTTCTATTTTATTTTTATTTTTTATGGGAATTTTTTTTTTCACCAAGGCTGTGCCTGCCAGTTGTCTGTTGCCATAAGTGTACTACCCCAGTAAACCAATTTGAATAAAATAAAAATAAAGTTCTCCTCTCTAAAGTCTCTAAGTCACTGAATAAAAGGAGAGAGCTTCCAACATTTCTTGATAGCTCAGGGACTTTAGGTGTGTGACCTTTTTTGTTTAAGAACCCTTGGGGTCTTTCTAATTGTTTTATTTGATTAGTAGTATATAGCCCGAAGGAGGCATTTTACTTGGTAATTGGTCTAGTCAATACTGAGTATAAGAGAATGGTTATCTTTTTTAGACCTTGAAGTTGTATCATTGGCAATCAGCTGTGCTGAGTAAAAGGATTCCCAGACAACCATTGTCATGTGATGGTAAAAGAGGGGGCAGTATCAACTCATCCTCTTAGGTTTTGACTGCAGTTTTGTTTTGGAGGGGCGTAATTGTTTATCATCATTATGCCTTAATGGCACTTACACTTAATGGGATCAGGGGAACCACCAGACACCAGGAAGAACTCAGAAGATGGGGATAGGGAAACACTATCTACCAGGATAATTTAATGATAAAAAGTGGTGCAGGGACCCTCTAAACAATAGTGATGCTATAAGCAGCATACCTTAAAGGCAGTCAAAGGGATTCAATACCATAGCCTCCCAACAGCAATATAAGTCCTTGATGCCACCACTAGACACCAGGAATCTAATATGAAGCACATTAAGAATTAAAACAATAAATTAACACATAAACATAAAGTGCAATGTGCAGGGGGGTCAAACCTGCACCTCTGACACAACATATCATAGCATTAAGCAGCTGTGCTAAGTAAACTGTAAGTACAGGAGGGTGTTTACAATCTACTGAGGATCTGAGCATCATTCAATGCTTGCAACATTGCATGATCAAGGGAGAAGGTCAGAGCACGTTATGCATACTACTCAACCTTGCAGCACAAGAATTCAGGAGAAAGACAGAATTAAAGGTGGGACAAAATCATGGAAGGAACTTACTCCATTCTCCTACAAGAACAGACATTTACTGATTCATCAGCTGTTGCACTGCCATGCCTTACCAAAATATATGAAGTGTGAAACTGTAATGTCTGGAATTAATGACTGACTGTGATCATCTGTGATTTATGAGTTGCGGACAAAGAAGATGTCAAGGAAATTGTCACAACACAGGGACAGGTACAGGGTATGTAATGTGTGTGTGTGTGTGTGTGTGTGTGTGTGTGTGTGTGTGTGTGTGTGTGTGTGTGTGTGTGTGTGTGTGTGTGTGTGTGTGTGTGTGTGTGTGTGTGTGTGTGTGTGTGTGTGTGTGTGTGTGTGTGTGTGTGTGTGTGTGTGTGTGTGTGTGTGTGTGTGTGTGTGTGTGTGTGTGTGTGTGTGTGTGTGTGTGTGTGTGTGTGTGTGTGTGTGTGTGTGTGTGTGTGTGTGTGTGTGTGTGTGTGTGTGTGTGTGTGTGTGTGTGTGTGTGTGTGTAAGAGTGTGTGTGTGTGTGTGTATGTGTGTAAGAGTGTGTGTGTGTGTGTGTGTGTGTGTGTGTGTGTATGTAGGAGAGTGAATGAAAGCGGGTGTCTGTGCTAACACGATCTGGCCACTGTCATTGTTTTCTACTGCAGGATAGTGCTGATCTGCATCTGCATTGCTTATTGATAATTCATTTATATGCAAACTCTCCAAAGTTGAGGTCTTCCCATTGTGGCTAGTGTGCATCTGAATTGCAAAACACAACATTATGAATGTCAGAATTCTTTCTGAACCCCCAAGGGTATCTTTGAATTATTAAAACTATGTCAGGAGCCAAGGAAATGAGAATTTAGATGAAGTCAGTGAATAACTGAATTGCAATTTCTATACTGACATCTGTTCACAAAGAGATTAAAAACTGAAGTTAATGTTGTAATTGTATAGTTATGACATTAAACAAGTACTGGCATAACACGGTGGAAAACATTACATGTGAAAACAGATGCAAAATAAAAGTTTCTTGGTAACAATATGCAGTTCGCAAGCATAATTTAATGAATAACAATAACACAAAATAATTTTATCCCTCTTTGGATCTTCATATTTTGATCACCAGTCACCCTCAATGCCTGATTGCAGTGTTATTGCTAAATTTTTTTGTTAAGAGGCTGTAAACTAAAATGATTCTCGACTGCATTCACTGGAAAGCATAATCATTAAACATAAAGGTTACCGCAAAGTCAACAATATGTGTCCACTTTGTGTAACCTTTCTAAGTGAATAGACAGCAAAATCATTGTGGTAGGGCAGTTCTTGAATTCGGAGAAGTAGTGTTACCTTTTAAGAGTCACCCTAAGGTTTCTTTGTTGTTAAAGGTGCATCTGTATTAACTGCTTTTTGTATTCAGTGGATCACAATTAATGATGCATAGTTTTTGACACATAAGTTGACAGCTGTCATTCAGTCTGCTATTTTATTTTTTATTTGAATGATTTTATTAAGAATTTTCACATTAGAACAATAATAAATGGTGTATCTAACAGCCAGCCTATATTATTAAAACAATGAAGCAAAACAACATTATTAAAACATCACAATTCAATAATAAACCTACACAGTTACCATCTTCTGAAAGCAATATATAATCTAGTTTTATAACATTTAGCAAAGAATCCCCACTATTCAACAGTTCTGCCATATCAGACCAATGAAGTATCATTTGGTGTGCACAATACTTCAGCTTAAATAGTTCCTTTGGTCTTCATGTATATGGTTTTTTATGTTCTTGCATGGAAACCCTAATCCACCTTACTCGTGTGTAAAAACCTGGCAAGAGTCTTTCCTAGAGTGGTCTGTCCCTAAAGGATAGGTCAATCCAGCCAACCTTTGTGTCAGCTAATGCAAAAAGTCACAAGTGCGTCTTCAACTAAAGACAACCTTCTAAAATAACTAACTAATTAACTAACTAAAGATTGACATCAGTCCAGTCATTACCAATATTCACTACTTGCCCTGAGGTTAAAATCCCTGCAAATGTTTATGAGTAAAACCAAAACATTAGTCTGTACAACTTCCATAATGAACTTCTTCCTCCCTGTTCATTAAGAAGATAGACTCATTTTTATTGTAGTTTCTTGTAACTAGAATCACACTCTATTTCCTTGTTGACCAATTCTGAAATGCATCTCCTATGTTTCACTTGCAAAAATCCTAGTAATCTACAGGTTTCTTGTGTAAAATATGTTTTCACTCCTTCTTGGCTCTTTTGACAATAGTTTGATCATCTTTCTGCCAATAACAAAATTTATTTTCATAGTATCATAGAAAGTTACTAGGTTATTTGTCCCAGGGCCCTTACAAGCCTAGCCAAGAATTTAGGCCATGTTCTGACAATTCAGCAGTCAATGTCATTGTCCAGCAGAGATTCAGGTGGAATTCCAGGGGAGTATTTTCTGTTCCCCATCCAGTTATCCAGGTTTCATTTAAAATAGATAATGAGCTACTCTGCTCGATGTGGAGAGGGAGTCTATTATACAAAAGAGTGTCTGTTACACAAATCTATCCAGCCAAGGCCTATTGATGTCACAATTTTTTTTCCACTGAGGTATGGTTTTGATATAATCAGAAGATTACTCTCTGTGTTTCTCACAAAAGCTGTGCTGTATTCTGAAGATCTACCACATCTCCCATACCTCTTGCCTTTTCTTTTTGGGAGCGCAATGCCTTTTTCAAAATGCCATCTAGTCTGTGCAGACTTTTATACCATCAGTTCAGAATAAATCCTATTGCGTTACCCCTTTATAAACCTCTATTTTGCCCATGGAGCACAATTCTTTTTTTTTCTCATCCCTATAATTTGCTTCCCCCTCCATCTTTATCCTCTCCATCCTCTACTTCAGTCGCACACCAACTCTTTCCCAGCCTGACATAATTTCACCATTTTTTTTTTGCACTAGTAACTCAAGCTCCTTCTGCAGCTGTTCAAAATGCTTATCTTTCCCTAAAATATCTACCAGAAGCTACCAAGTGTTCATTCCCCCAAAGGAAAGCTTCTATAGCCCCAAAACCTGTTGACAAAAGAACTTTCTCCACCCCTCCTTTCCATATAAACATACCTTTCAACCATAATAAAACTATGAAAATGATTAAAACTATGAAATTAAATAAAATCGGTACCAGAACTGCACACCACCAACTTAGGGTTATATATTTAATTGAACCAAACAAAGATTGAACGCTTTTGTCTCGTAACAAAAGAGACTATCAGAATACATTCACTAAAAGGTTTAAAACATTTAAATACCTCAATAAATTAATGATGTAACAATCACATGACTGAACAAGCAATTAAAAATATCAAGTTTTAAAGCCACAAATGCAAGACTGATTGCATTATTTATTAAAATCATTCATTATATACATTATATAAAATACATAAATTACTATAGCAGCATTAAATGTGTAACCTACTAAATATAATAGCATTCAGTACATTATATATCATTTGCTCTCTCATATAAAAAAGGTGCAATAGATATAGAGTCATTTAAGCCTGGAGGGAACACGGCAGCCAACTTATATTGCCACTCCGTTTCTTTCTTCTTTAACCTATTCCTCCAGTTCCCACCTCTAGGTTGTAATCTGATGACTTCAAGTATACCAAGTGTAACTTTATCAAAATTATGGCAAACCTGTTCATGTCTATATAATGCATTGTTGAGTTTTTTATTTTTAATATCATTATTAAATTATTCCTATTTTATTATTAATACTAATTACAACTAATTAACTATAATTATAACTAATTATTAATTATTCCTATTTTTTCAGGATTCCCGATATCCATAAAAATGTATTAATGCCACCTTTTATGCTCATAGTAGTAGCCAGTGGTTCCAAAACACATCCACTGGCAGTATTTGTGAATACTTCAGTACAGCATATTTTGGGTAAACTGCAGCATCTTGTTAAGGATTCATGGGAATTCCTAGGATTTTTGAAGGAAGAATTATGGAAAAAGGATTTAATTTTTTTAACAGTTGATGTTAAAGACCTTTTCACTGATATACCTAAGGATGAGGGTAATGCCTTCTTCAAGGAAACGTTGTTTGGATTTTCAGATCTTACACATGAACAAGTCACCCTGGTATGTGAAATAATGTGCAGCGGTAGCGTTGTTGCCTCACAGCAAGAGGTTCTCCCGTTCGATTCTCTGATGGAGTGCGGGGAGTGCCTTCTGTGTGGAGTCTGCATGTCCTCCCCACAGTTGGGTGGGCGTTCGAAAGACATGCGTTAAAAAGCGTACCTTCGTTGAAGGTTGGACGTCAAGCTGGCACCTCAGTGTTCATGAAAATCTACTGCCAATCATTAGCAGACCGAAGTTCCACTGTGGCAACCCCTAACTGGGAAAAGCCAAAAGACAACAACAACAACAAGTACTTGAAAATAACTTCCTTTATTTTCAAGAAGAATATTATCAACAACTAAAAGGCATTGTGATGGGGGCTGCTTGCTCCCCTGTCTATATCAACTTAGTATTACTGAGGTGGGAGATTAAATATATAATGAATGGTCCCTTCTGGCACAGGATTAAAAGTTATTTGAGATTCTTGGATGACATTTTTATCCTGTGGGATGGGTCAGAGGATGAAATAGAACATCTTATGCTATATTTGGATCAAACTACAGATTTTTTTTTAAATTCACTTATAATTATGATAGAAAAGGAATTCATTATTTGGATACATTTATTTCACATGATACACATGGCTTTAGATCTGTTATTTACTGAAAGGACACCTTTTGTAATGGATATTTACATTTTCACAGTAATCACCTACTTACACAAAAAAGAAGTATCATTAAGGGACAAGCGGTAAGAATAGCCTCTATGACATCATATCTTGATGATGTGAAAGTAGAGTTTGAAAAAATTTAATTTATGTTTCAAGAGAGAGGGCACCCCAAAGTCTTGATAAATGACATTTTAGATGAGGTGTATGAAAAATGGGGTGCTGTATATAAGCTGCTGTTGGGTGAGGGATTTACTGCTCATACGGCTATGGAAACAGGACAGAATAAGGAAGGTATATATGAAAAGGCTTGTGTATTGCAGTACAATTATCTTTCAGATGAAATCAAGGGAGCATTTTGGGCTAATTGGAACATCTTTATGACAAATTAGGATATTTTGAACAAAGTGGGTACAACACCAAGATTTGCAAATAGTACAGGGCCTAATTTAAAAAAATTGCTTGAAAGCAAAATCGATCCAACACAGTCATCACTTTCAGGCACAAAACCCTGTGGAATGTGTAGTCAGTGCCCGTATATTAATAAGGGAAGGGCAGTTACTCTGAATAATAAATTGCATAGCCAAGTTATATTCCAGAAAGTTAATTGTTTGACAAGTAGAGTGGTATATTTGGCTATATGTATATCATGTTTACATTTCTATGTAGGCCAAATGGAATGTTCCTTGAAGAATAGGATTTATGAACACCTTAACGATATTAAAAATAAAAAAGTCAACAATGTATTATATAGACATGCACAGGTTTGCCATATTTTGATAAATTTACATTTAGTATACTTGAAGTCATCAGATTACAACCTAGAGGTGGGAACTGGAAGAATAGGTTAAAGAAGAAAGAAATGGAGTGGCAGTATAAGTTGGCTGCCATGTTCCCTCCAGGCTTAAATGACTTTATATCCATTGCACCTATTTTATATGAGAGAGCAAACAATATATAATGTACTGTATGCTATTATATTTAGTAGGTTACACATTTAATGCTGCTATAGTAATTTATGCATTTTATATAATATATATAATGAATGATTTTAATAAATAATGCAATCATTCTTGAATTTGTGGCTTTAAAACTTGATATTTTTAATTGCTTGTTCAGTTAAGTGATTGCTACATCATTAATTGATTGAGGTATTTAAATGTTTTAAACCTTATAGTGAATGAATTCTGATGAAGTCTCTTTTGTTACGAGATGAAAGCGCTCGATATCTTTGTTTGGTTCAATTAAATATTTAACCCTAAGTTGTTGGTGTGTGTTTCTGGTACCAATTTTATTTAATTTCATACCTCTCAACCACTTTGCTAAAGAAATCTGGACAAAACTAAAAATAATGGGGGTATAGATGGCCAAAATCAGAGACAAATTTTAATATTGCTCCTATTATAAACTTAGATGGTCATTAGTATAACAAGTTTTACACTGGCATGGATTTTCAGAAAGCTATGAAGACCGAACCTCATTTTTATTATTTATTCATTGCAATTCTCAATAATTTGCCAGAAAACTGCAACTTTTATGGGGAACAGACCAAAAATCTATGTCAAAAATATGGACATTTTGCACATTTCTAAAGGTTGAATAATAAGACTACTGTCAGATGTTCCTTCCCAGAGCTATGCAAATACATGTTACTGTGTCTAATCATTCCTGTGTTCAGCCTGCTGAAATACCTTTCTTATCTAATGGGAATGTTGACATTCTTTCCTTCAGTGCAATAAGAAGCAATATGATTATACCAAATAATAACTTCATGTTGTATGACACCAAGTTAATTATTTAAACTGCTGGTTGGATTATTCACATTCAAATAACACATGAAATGTGAACATTGTATGTTTTGCATTACTTTTTCATTCTTTTTTAGTAAAATATCTCCTAAACTGTATTCTGCATCAGCTTTTTGTTTGTCCTTATCATTTGTGGTTAACCACATTAGTCCGGTCCTGAATGTAGTGCCATTTTGGGCACTGCATTCCACTTTGAAGAATCTTCAGAAAATTCCATTAATTTAGTAAATGATGGAGATCAACACCAGGAGTCACTCAGCTCCTTTCATAACTCTCTGCCTCTTAAGGTTATAAAATTAGTGCACAAGCCTTTAAAACAACATAGTGAAGGGCCAAAAGAGGAACACTTTTTTATTTTTTACAATATAAACTCACCACGCACTAGACTCATCTAGGAATCTTTGAATAAGTGCAAATATGGCACAAATTCATTAGTAAGGTCCAACTTTATGAAGAAAGTCATTGCATTTAGAAGGAGCAAACCTATATATATTGGTGCCAAAATCACAGGGCTTTGCTGAAATCATAGTGATTGAGAGGAATGGCTTCTTAATGTAGAGTCTCCAACCTCTCATTCTCTGAGAATTTATCTCAATGTAAGCATTGAAGAAAGAACTTCACTGCATATTAGCTGATGTTTATTTGTGACATATGCCTCTAAGTACTTGACATGCATTAATGTCTACTAGTTCTTGTCTGCATTTGTATCAGTCTAATGATGATTTTGCTGTCTTCCTTGCATACTTCATATTCTAGCTGCTTGTTGTCAACTCTAATGCTAATATTTTTTTTCACAGATTGTTAATATGTCAGTTCCTATATATATATATATATATATATATATATATATATATATATATATATATACATCTCCAGCCCTCATTGCTTGTAAATATATATGTTTAACTGTTTTTATGGTTAATATTTTGTAATGTGCATGGAGCATGGTGATTACACTCTGATATTCAGAAAAAGACAAACCAGTCAAGCCCAGAGTGGTGTGCGTCCTGACGTTAACAATTGTGAAGCACCCCCAGCTTAAATTGTTAAGGTTGGGTCTAGGATGAGGCAGTAAAATCTGCCTGCACTGACCAGAAATGACAGCAACAGAAGAAAAGTTTTTTCTGCCTGCTGTTTGCAAAAATAAGGTGCCCTTTCATCTAATAAATGTAGAAACTAGTTGGAATAACACAATGTGTGTTCATCTGCATTTTCCAAAGGATACCAACTCTCTAAAACTTGACTGTATGTTATTATTTAGTCACTTCAGTATTCAGTGGTCTGTCTAAAAACCACAAATTTTATGAAAAATAAAACAAAAATATGAAGCAATAACCTGGATGTTTGGTGAAACTCTGGAGAACTGAGAGGTATGGTAGGTGTATGTTAAAATAACAGACTGCATTACACTGATTTCTGACAGCAAATGTTAAGTGATTTATGGCTTTTTAAAGCAGATAAAAAACAATGTTTTTCTATTTTACTATATTGTATATTGTTTTTTCTTACCATGGATATAACAGATTTGTACACTTCAATTCCCAAACAGGAGGGGCTGGAAGTATTTAGGTCCAGTTTGCACAAAAATACTACATTAACAGAAGACAAAATTTATTTAATTATGGACTTTATGGAAATAGTGTTAGATCACAATTATTTATTCTTCGAAGGAGAATATTTTAAACAACATAAAGGTGTTGCTATGGGGGCCTCTTGTATCCCCATTTATGCAAATCTAATCCTCCTGGAGTGGGAAAGATGTAAGGTTTTCATAAGTGAATTTTTTGGGTATATGAAGCTCTATGTCAGGTTCCTGGATGATATATTTATTTTATGGAATGGCCCAGAGAATAAGATTCAAGAATTTGTTGAGTTTTTGAATGGGACCACCGGGTTTCTTAAGTTTACTTTTTCATACAGTGAAAGTGGTATTAATTATTTGGATACATTTATTCAGAAGGGGAATAAAGGATTTAAATCAAAGGTGTACAGAAAACCCACTTTTAGTAACTCGTATCTAGAGTATTCCAGTAGCCACCCTCCACATCAGAAAAAGAGTATTATTAGGTGACAACTTATTTGAGTTGCCCAAATGACATCACATAGAGAGGATGTGGAGGGAGAACTGCAAAAAGTAGCTAAATTATTTCCGGAGAGAGGTTATCCCAACAAGACTATTCAAGAGAATTTAAAATACGTTAAAAAAGAATGGGGAGTGAAGTACAATCCCCTATTGGGCTACCCAGAAGGAATAAAGGAAAATGGGTGAGTTGAAGATGGAGAGAATGAAGAATATAAGGGATATGAGAGAGCTATGTTGGTCCCTTTTTCTAGTAAGGCAAATGAGGTTCAAAAGATTATAGAAAGTAATTGGGCCATATTGAGGAATAACTCAAAGTTATGGTCAGTTGTGGATACCAGACCCAATTTTGTGTTTAAGACCAGGGAAAATTTGAAAAAATGCTTTGAAAGTATCCCAAAAAGACTTTTAGATTTGGCACTTCAGGATGTGGTACCTGTTCTCAGTGTAAATATAATAGTACTGAAGAAACTGTTCCTATTGGTAATACCCAAAAAACTCGGGTTAAGTTTAGGTGGGACAATTGTCAAACTACAGGTGTGATTTATCTGGCCATGTGTTCATCCTGCCCATTTTTACATAGGTAAAACCGAGAGAAGATTGAGGGACAGGATATATGAACACATGTACCAAATATCTACCTGCAACATTAATAATGCCCTGTACAAACATTCCTGCGTATGTACTAATTTTGCAGGATTTAAGTTTGGTATTTTAGAGAAAGTTTCACCAAATACCGGGAGGGGGGTGATTTTAGAAGTAATATTGAAGAAAAAGAGGTCAGATGGCAAATCAAATTATAGGACAGTCAAGAACTAGGATTAAATGAAATAATTTCTATAAAGCCCATATTGAACAGGAAAGCTGCATTTTTAAAATAATTTTTTAAACATACAATTTTTAAATACTATTTTTTATCATCATGTCCTTTAATATTACTGTTTTAGTATGGTGTTTTGTGTGTAAGTGTAACTTTTGAATGTTTTATTAATGTGTAAGGTTGTATTTATGTTTTAATGTATATCTCTTTAAAATGTATTCAAGTTATGATGTCATTAAATTGGGGGGTATATAGGGAGAAAGCATGCTTTTAATGGTAGATTCTGATGAAGTTCCTGTTTGGAGGGAAGAAAGCGCTCAATCAGTGAATTACCGTTGGTGCATTAATAACATTTTATTATTTTTTTGTGAATAATCTGTGGTGAAACAGTGTTTCTTGTTGATTTTACTCTGTAATGTTACTATTGATACAAATGGTAGTTTGACCAAGAGCAAGGTTATTAGGAATGGCCACAGTGTCACAAAAGAAATATGCAAATACTCTCAGAAATTAAGGTTTAAATATATTTAATAATAAATAATAAAAGAACAAGAAAATGCTCAATACATAATTACAGTAACATCAGAGTTCAAAATCACAGGAAATATTTAAAACAACATTGCAGGACAGTCTCAAATAAATAAAGAAAACCATATAAATCAAGAGTTTCTATATTCCTGATTATATCTAGAGAATTACTATATCCTAGTAACCTTATTTACAGAGCAACAAAGGCAGATGTTGTGAATGGGTCTTCCAGCTGATGTCAGGTCAAAGAAAAATACAGAATATTCAGTCTCTCTCAGATAGTTCTTAAATTAATATCTCAAATATTACTGCTGTGATAGCTTGCAGGATAGCATCACTTCTTGTCATCTGACTCTATCCCAAGTAAAACCTCCGTTGATGCAACTGGTAGCATTTAGCATCTAGCTGTGAAAATACATAGACAAGGCTTTTCTTAGATCTAAGGCAGATCCTGGAAGTCATAAAACAATAAAACACTTCCAAGACAAGACAGTGAACCTCTAGTTCTAGACATTGTATCTGTTGATGCAACTGGTAGCATTTAGCATCTACCTGTGAAAATACATAGACAAGGCTTTTCTTAGATCTAAGGCAGATCCTGGAAGTCATAAAACAATAAAACACTTCCAAGACAAGACAGTGAACCTCTAGTTCTAGATATTGTATCTGTTACTACACTGAAACTGAAAGATAACATAGCTATAAAGTAATTTAATTTCAGCTATTTTTCTGAAGATAACCTCTGGTGTTCCAGTTTCCATTGTTAAAATATATACATCTAAACAGTTACAATAGTGAAGGTACATTTCTGTTCTAATCCAATAGGGTACACTGTGGTTATATCTTTAAGCTCAGTACTTTGTAAAATACCTTTTCAACACACACTTCTGTACAAGCCATCTTATATGACATACAGTTCTAATACATTTGAAACACAAGCATATGAATCATGCTGATATTCACAAAAAAACATATAATTATTTACAAAATTCCAGATAGCTGAGCTAGCAGTATTTCCTTTTGTGATGCATACCCTTGTAATTGAAACCATATAACATTGTAATGTGAAGTGTTTCTGCATATGTATGCGAAGTATAAGACCTGGACTGTTTTCTAGCCCCTATCCAAATTGTGATATAGTTACAGAGTGCTTTTTATTCTCTCATTCTGCACCATGCCTGCTGGCCATTAAGGCTGCTCCAGTTTCACTCAGCCCATTTAATACTTCATACTGGGGATGTACCCAGTAGATCATGGGGAAGATACCCATCCATAGTGTCCAAAATAGAGGTAGCTGCTTCTACCCTCATTAGCATCATGGCAACTAAGTTCATTTCAATTGGCCCTAACCCACCTCTGGTGTTGATGTGCACACCTGCAGCACACAGAGACTACTCACACACCTCTATCTATCCATGTGTTTACCTTTGTACATGCTGACAAGGGATATCATCTATGCTTTGGGTAACTGCAGCATGCATCCTTTTCAGTTCTGACTCCCTCATTCATGTAGGTCTTCATTTTTTCCAAGAAAAAGAGTGCTATCTTGCCAGAATCCAGCCATCTCACCCTCTCCTCAGGATTATTGATCCAAATGCTGCTTATTACCATAATATAATTCCCAGCTCTTCCACAATACATGCCAGCATCTGTTATACAGCCAAGAGATCATCCCTCTGTGTTACATACCATGTGTGGTACAGTCAGGAAATCATCCCTCTGTGTTACATACCATCTGTTGTACAGTCAGGAGATCATCCCTCTGTGTTACATACCATCTGTGGTACAGTCAGGAAACCATCCCTCTGTATTGCATACTGTGTGTGGTACAGTCAAGAAATCATCCCTCTGTGTTACATGCCATCTGTAGTACAGTCAGGAAATCATCCCTGTGTGCTACATACCATCTGTGGTACAGTCAGGAAATCATCCTTCTGTGTTACATACCATGTGTGGTACAGTCAGGTAATCATTCCTGTGTGCTACATACCATGTGTGGTACAGTTAGGCGATCATCCCTCTGTGTTGCATACCATCTGTGGTACGGTCAGGAAACCATCCCCCTGTGTTACATACTATGTGTGGTACAGTCAGGAGATCAACCCTCTGTGTTACATACCATGTGTGGTACAGTCAGGAAATCATCCCCCTGTGTTACATACTATGTGTGGTACAGTCAGGAGATCAACCCTCTGTGTTACATACCATGTGTGGTACAGTCAGGAAATCATCCCTCTGTGTTACATACCATGTGTGGTACAGTCAGAAGATCATCCCTGTGTGCTACATAGGCAAGCAGGAAAGAAACTATGTTTGTTTGATACCCTGATAAGAACTGCTTAAAGTAAGAAGATAGTAGACGTTTGTTTAAGGTTTCCAAATTTAGTACCATCCCTGATTTTACCATCAGGAATAGTTATGATGAATTTTTGTGGGTTTCCCACCAATAGTATTTACTTGATTTGCATTTATATACCACTTTTCAAAATCTATATTTTGAAATGGATGTGGTTGCATTACAAAGATTTCTGAAGGTAGATATATACTGTCACAGATGAAACTTGTAAACATATATTAAGTTAAGAAACTCAACCTCAAATACCCTGTGTTAAGCAACAAGCTTTAATGTGTAATTTTTTTTAAAGTACACCCCAACCACACACACACGCTCATATACGTGAGCATTTATGTTTACGTAACTAACATTACTGAAAAGAGCAAAGGTCAGCAAAAACAATGGCATTCATCATCAGGACATACTAAGCATGATTAAACAATGTTTTTTAAAAACAACAGAAAAATGTAAGCAGTGTTGAAGTCAGACCTGTCTCAACAGCTTCACTTTGGCTTTAAATCCAGTTGGCAGACTAGTTTATTTTTCTCTTCCCACTCTTAGTGTAGTACAAACATGGAAAAAATGTAAAAAAATGACATCTCTTTCGGTTAATTGCACTTGCATAATATACTGTAAATTCAGGCTATCCTTAGGTTGATATTTGCATTTTTTTGTGACATTAATCTTTTGCAAAGCAAAATCTTTATTGGCATTTCTTGTTTTATCAGCCCTAAAAATTGGCTAGCATAGGGCAGACTGACATAAAGGAATTCCAACTCCCCCCAACCCCACCACTTCTGCACTTATCCTTTAATATATGTATATGCACATGTATATGTATATGTATATCTATATATATATATATATATATATATATATATATATATATATATATATGTAGAGAGAGAGAGAGATCTATATCTACATATACACATAGCTACCTATCTATATCTATATCTATCTATCTATATATACATATATAGAGATAAAGCTGTATATACATATAGTTTTATCTCTCTCTCTCTCTCTCTATATATATATATATATATATATACCCCCTCCACACACACACACACACACACACACACACACACACACACACACACACACACACACACACACCTACAAACATGCACACACAGATGTATAGGTTGTATGTGTGAGTACATGAATTGACATTTGCATTTTATTTTAGATGTCTTAATACTACATTATAGAAATGGATATTGCGCAAACCCCACTAACACTACAAAACCACAATCTAATGAAATACATTAACTTGAACCCTTTAAGGTTTCAGAGCGAAAAAAAGCTCTGAGTTGCAGGTGATGCTATCAAAAGATTGCAAATTGGTTGATGTAGGAGAGGTAGCAGAGGGCCACTATAAAAAAAAAAAAACACTAGAGATGCAGTTTTTTTATATATAATGTTATGGTTGCAACATTTCTATTCCTACAAACTGTGATTTTGCACTACAAGTGCAGTATCAACATTAAAAGGAGATGGTACAGTAACAGCTTTTATTTTTATTGTTTTCACATTTATCTTTACTTTTTTAAAGTGGCTTCTGTGAGGTTTAATACTTATGCAGACAATGGATGGTCCACACTGAAGGAGATGCAGCAGTTCTAGGACATTGTCAAGGAAAATAACCTCTAGTCATCTTGAGTTTATAATCTGAAGTAAACGTGCGTTTACTTCAATAAAAAGAGTTATGCATTCCTTCAGGGAACTATATCTAACTGTAAATTAATGACATGTCATTGTATTAGTGAATCAGCTATTATGTCATAACATAACATTCATTCTAAACAGGAAAAGTCAGGATGTACATCTTGCATGTAGTACAAAGCATCCAGTGCAGATGTAATTTTTACCTTTTTAAGTTGCACACCAGGTAGCTGCCATTGAAAAAGGACCACAAAAGTAACTTGTCTTGATCAAAAAGAGAAACACACTATATTGAGACTTATTCAAAAGGAAATTATTCATAGAATGTCCTAGACCAAGATATGGGGTGACACTCAACTGTTTCTCAAATTACTTCAAAATCACAAACTGAAAGCCTCCGTGTCAGTGTAGCATTTTCAGTTAGAGGTGACTTACTAAGTGTGTGTACTTTGGATGCTTTGCTCATAATTAAAATATATATGCACTAGTCTGTTAGTGCTGAGATTGAATTCCTGTTGACAGCTTGGGTTTAGGTGTTGACTTTGGAGACCGACCAAAGGGGAAGGATTATTCATCCTAAGAGTGCTCTCCTAGGAGGCTGGGGAAGGTATTAGCATATGACCAGAATCTAAATATCTTTGGCAGAAACTAAAGGACTAGCAATGTTGACAGACTGACAGAAAAGTTGGCAGCCATTTCATGGCAATGCTAAATGTCTTATGTCTACAGAGACTGTGAAAGAAAAACCATGTTAGTCTGGTGCTACCTGTTTTAGAGCTAGTGAAAAGCCATATGATACCACCCTTCTGCAAGACTTATCCTCATAACAGCTTATACATATGCCTTAAGGATATCTCCACAGCTACTCGAACCACAGAACTGTACAGTATATCCATGGTGTCTAAGGTCCTAAAAAGCATAGAACATTTTTTATCAAAAATAGGTTTATTATTGTAATCATTTGAAACAAATTAACAAAGGAAAATGGGTTAAATAAATGAGCACAGCCAGACTGAATTTTAAACAAAGATATATTGAGAAATCAAATAACTATATGCGGTATATAAAAGATTGTAAGACAATGTATTCAATGACATAGCATTAGTAACCTGATAGTAACTGCAAAAGAAATGGGAATGGAACCTGACTGAAGTAATAATTGCTGTAAGAAATAAGCCAACAACTTTGCAGTAAAAAGTAAAATGTATATCAGTGTTATTAAAGGTACTTGAACAAACTACCATTCTTTTTAAATGGCATTGAATATCACAGTATATCCCATGAATAACAAAAATCTCTCCTGATCCTGAATAAAACTAATTCAAATAACTGTACTGTGCTAAAGGGTTCTAGTTCCCACACCTCCAGACAAAACCGTTTATAGCACTGACCCACTAGTGACTGCCAGTAAAGTGATCTAATTAAAGCCATGTCCTGGGACTCCCCTTTAATATGGAAAAGACAAAAAAAAAAAAAGGTACAAAGTAGAAAAAAGAGAATGCCTAACACTGTATATCCTGTCTTCTTGATC
Source organism: Protopterus annectens (assembly GCF_019279795.1). Classification (NCBI taxonomy): domain Eukaryota; kingdom Metazoa; phylum Chordata; order Ceratodontiformes; family Protopteridae; genus Protopterus; species Protopterus annectens. Next base: position 1,851,388,204 of record NC_056728.1, read on the forward strand.
AGGAATTCTTGTCAGAAAAAAAAAATTAGTGGGTCAAAAAAGAGAGTAATCCATAAGTTAATGTAGCTTAACACCATGCTTTATATAGGCTATACAGAGTCAGGAGGAAGATAGTTATGAATAAAAGGACAAATGAAGAAAAAGAAGAAGAAGATGGCAAAGTGTGGAGAATAAAACCCCTTTGTTATTAATGCACTAGAGGTCGAGACACAAACTGCACAGAAAAAAATGGGTGTGAGAGGTATGTGAATCAATGTGCTAAGTTAAGTATAATGCACATTTACATGCTTAGAAAACCAAGAAACAGGGGTGATAGCTTCACTAAAACTCCCAAAAGCCAATCATGGAGTATGCATATAGGGAACTCTGTCTTTTCTTTACTGTCAAAAGTGTTTTTCTTTCATTGTGGATGGCAACTGAACCAAATTCAACATGTCAACAATAGAACCTAGGAAATTTGGCATCACTTGTTCATAGGTTCATAGGTAGGTACTAGGCTATCGGCTCAAGGGCTTAAGTCAGCCTAGCCAACAAGGTTCCCTGGCTTACGCTACCCAAGAAAGATAATTTCCTGTGCCCCTGTCGAGCAGAGTCACAGAAGTGATCCCTGGGGTGTATTTCCTATTTCCCATCCACTCATCAAGATTTTTCTTGAAGAGTGCTAATGAGGAACTTTGCTTGACATAGATGGGTTGCTCGTTCCAGAGTATAGGAAGTCTCTGGGACAGGAATCTATCCCTCCAGCATGTCCTGTTTATTGTGGTGACAAGGTTTAGGTCCCTAGAGTGTGTAGCGCAGAGAGATTGGGATTTCTTTAGGTGTAGCATGTCCAACAGCTCTGGGTTTCTCATAGCTTTATATGTTAGGCAGAGATCTCCTCGGAGTAGGCGATATGCTACAAAGTAAAGCTGGAGTTTTTTGAGACGGTCAGTGTAGGGTATCTGTTTGAGGCCAGTAATCCTCCTTGTGAGGTACTACTGTGGCCTTTCCAGCTGCTGCAGATGTCTTGTGAGGTACATTCCAAAAGGGGCATTGTACTCTATAATGGGTCTAATGAGTGCTGAGTAGAGGGGAAAAATGATCTCTTTTTTCCTGGATGAGAACCCTTTTGTGATGAGGTATGCCACATAAAAGGATTTCCTGACTACTGTTGAGATGTGATTATCAAGGGAGAGACTACTGTCCACCTGGGATCCAAGGTGTCTTATCACACATTTGACATTAAGGAGACTGCCGTTTATGTGGTAGTTCTTGGGTACAGAGTTTTGACCAAAGGGGATAACAATGCACTTTTTGGCACTGAGCTTGAAGCCATTCCTCTGACACCGGGCATCTGTCTCAGTGAGGCCCTTCTGTAGGATGTCCACATCATTTGGGGACTAATCTATGGCTCCTAGTTTGCAGTCATCTGCAAACTTCTTTAGCCAGAGGCCTTCTGTGTTAGCCTGTACTTCAGAGAAGTAGATACAAAACAGGAGAGGTCCCAGGACTGAGCCCTGTGGTACTCCACTTGTCACTGGTTTGAAGTCAGATTTGGAGTTTGCAACTTTTACAGTGTGGGTTCTGTCAGTGAGCCAGTTGGCAGCCCATCTTGTGATGAAGGGATTTATAACTAGTTTAGTGAGTTTAGCTATAATTCTAGAATAGGGGATGGTGTCAAAAGCCTTGGCAAGGTCAATAGAGGCTGTGTGAACCACCTTACCCTTGTCTACGGCTTTGGTGACTGCCTCAAAGAAGTCGATCAGGTTCAGAAGGCATGATCTGCCTTTCACAAATCCAAACTGGGTCTGGTCCAGAGTTTGGAGGTTACCAATGTCTTTGTTTATGAGTTACATCATGATACGTTCCATGACCTTGCAGACCAGGCTTGTCAGGCTAATAGGGCGATAGTTCCCAGGATCAGTGGTGGCTCCCCTTTTGTGGTGTGGGATGACTGTTGCTGTGCGTGTCTCAGTGGGCACAAAGCCTGACGTGAGACTATGATTGAACATGGTGCTTAGGTGGGGAGCCAGTTCATTCTGAAGTTTGTGTAAAATGCACCCTGGGATGTTGTCTGGTCCCATGGATGATGTGTTTTTGGTTTTAGAGTGTGCAGCTTTTACCTGCATAGATGTGATTACAGGGTCTCTGCATTCCTCCTGTATAGATATGGGCCCTTTAGGGGGTGAGAGGGGGGTAAAGTTAGCACTGAACCTATCTGCCAGTATGTTGGCAATATCAGTTGGTTCTGTAATTTTCGTGCCTTTGTGCTGCAACTCAGAGCATATCTGGGTATTGCCATTGAGATTCTTGACATAGCTATATAATGCTTTGTGGCTGCCCTTAGAATCAGTGGCGATTTTGTTTTCTAGCTTTGGAGGATCTTATAAGGGATCTCAGATTCTTACTGAGGCTGACTAAGGAGGTCATCCACTCATGGGTTTTACTGTCTTTTGCCACAATTTCTTCCTTCTGTTGTAGAGTTTGTTTATGGCAGGGGACCACCAGATTGACTTCCCTTTTTTGGAGGATAGCGTCTTGGTTGTGTTTGGGATAGCACGATCCATTCACTCATGTGAGTGCTTATAGAGTGCATTTGTGTAGGATTTAGCAGTCGTAACTGTATTGTCAATATGCATGGGTGTCATGAAGTTCGACACTTCTGTTTTAAGAAGCATGAAGTTGGCTTTGGAGAAAATTTTTACTATGATTTCCTTAATGGTGGGTGGTGGCAGGATGCGGATAAATAGGGTGATTAGCTTATGGTCGGATTTGACCAACGAGGAGTTGACTTCAGGTCTGGAATACCAGTCATTCATGTTGGTATAGACTTGGTCTAGGATATTGTTGCCCCTGGTGGGGGGTGTGGATAAGTTGATCCAGGGCACTGGAATTTATGAATTCCAGAAAGCGTTGAGTGAAGGAGTTGGTACATGAGTAGTTTTCCCAGTTAATGGCGGGGTGGTTGAAATCGCCCATTATTAGGGTGTTTGGTTGAACCCTAATATTTTCCAGTATATCAAGAAAAGAGGAGTGGGAATCCTGGGGCATGGTGGGGGATCTGTAGCAAGCTACAATTTGGATTGCAGTTTTGCCCAGAGTTGGTTTCACTTGGATAACCTCGGATGCATTATGCTGCACAACTAGGTGTGGATATCCTTAATGAATATGGACACACCTTCACCTTTGGTGTTCTGGTCCAGGTTAGATGGCCGAAAAGTGTGGTATGTGTTATAGCCTGGGAATGCAGGGGTGCTCTCTAGATCCTTGAACCAGGTCTCAGTCACTGCACAAATATCAATGTTCTCCATTTTAAGGAGTGCCTCAAGTGAGTGCATTTTGAGATTTAGACTTCTAGTATTGAGTAGCATTACCCTCAGTTTTTGCTTGCCTGATCCTGTTATGGTGGTGAATTTGTCATTTGAACCTTACCTAAAAAAGGCACTGTAGGGGCGGCAAGACCCTTAGCCAGTATCCGGAATCCCAGGGGTGATAGGTCCAGGCCATCTCTGGCAAAGCATCGTGGTCTGTTGACCATGTCGTCCCAGGAAGACAGATACTGGATCCCCTTAGAATGACACCAGAAGCTTAGCCAACTGTTGAAGTCAATCATTTTGTCATTGTACTGCAGTATCATTCTGGGCGATGGCAGGATGCTACTCAGGGCTAGGGTCATACCTTCCTGGGCTACAAGATTGGAGAGCTCTTCCATGTCTCTTTTCATATAGTCCAGGGAGGTATGTCTCAGGTCGTTCACACCAACATGGACAATGACAGAGTCATATTTGTACTTGTTGTGGAGTGACCTGAGTGTGTGGGTTATGTGACGGATCCTGGCACCCGACAGGCAGCTGACAGTAACCTTCTCCTTGTTTAGCCTGGTGAGTGGGACATCAGTGTGCCTGACTATAGAGTCACCTACGGCTAGTGTGTTGGATACCTTGTTTTGCCTTATGGGCTGTGGTTTATTGGCACACTGAGTCTGTGGGCTATGTATCATTTAGGTTGTGTTGGGGGGTAGAAGTTGCTTACGTTTCTGCTTTGGAGGTCTCTGTTGCTTGAGCAGATGATTATTGAGAACCTCTGCAAATGTTTTTGTCTTCCTATGTGTGGATTTTGGTGGTATAGGTTTAATGGGACTATGTGATGAGTGTGGTGTGGTGAAAGTGTTTACCTTCTCCTCCTGACTGTCAAGTTCAGTCTTGGTCGGGGAGAGCTTTACCTCCAGTTTGGCTAGATAAATGCATCTCTCACAGGTTGTGGTGTTGGGTGGTAGGAGGATAGGGTTGTCTGTGTACATGAGGCAATTGCTACATTGCCCCAAGATGCCCAGATTCATCAGATAGACAGGAGAGAACACTGGGAGCTGACCCTTGGACATGCCTGAATAAAAAACTACTTTCCTCTAGACAAGTGAGGAAAGTGCATATAAGATTTGTTTTTCTCTAAGCAAGTGTGGAAAGTAAGTACAAAAACTGTTTTCCTCTAGGTAAAGAGGAAGGTTGAGTGCTGTAGTAATTTGTAGTTTATTTAGTACTAACAACAAGTTCTGAACAAGTGCTGAGCATGAATAAGTAAATTCAAGTGCTAAAACCAAAAATCTGTACCTGGATCTTGTGGTAGGTAGGCTCCCTAGTGCTTAACATTCCCACTGATAAGCTAAAAGGCTTCCCTCCAACACAGAAAGGCTTGGGGGGCTCAGAAGCTTACAAGCAGTCCCGGATACAGCAAATCTATATCTGGACTAGACTAGTTACAGGAAAGGTGGGAAACAAGTACAAACATGGGCTTTTAAACCAGAAGGTTGAAAGAGATGGAAATACTGCCCAAAAGCCCAATAAACTACAATTTCTGGGCCAGAAACCACTCTTGTGGTAGATAGTCTAGTTCCTCCTCCCAGCTGTGTAAAACATCTTGAATGACCTCAACTACCTTCTCTAATCAGGAGTTTATCCCCCTTTTCATTATCCAAGGCCTCGTAACTGCACTGCTATCATGTTATCAATAAAAACTCTCCATGTAAAATGGATACACCCTTCCCAAGCACTTATTATGCATTTTAGTCACCTGGCAAACTGCAGTCATTGAAAGGTAAAACACCTGACTCATCCACCAACACAAGTGAAAAATAAAACACCTAACTCAGCTCCCAACAAAACTGAAATGTAAAACACTTAACTCAGCCCCCAGCACAATTGAAACATAAAACACCTGAGTCATCCACCAACAAAACTGAAAGGTAAAACACTTAACTAGACCCTCAACACAGCTGAAAGGTAAAACACCTGACTCATCCACTAACAAAACTGAAAATTAAAACACCTAACTCATCCACCAGCACAACTGAAAGGTAAAATACCTGAGTCATCCACCAACAAAACTGAAAGGTAAACACCTAACTCAGCCCCCAACACAACTGAAAGGTAGAACACCTGACTCATCCACCAACAAAACTGAAAGGTAAAACATCTAACTCAGCCCTCAACACAACTGAAATGTAAAGCACCTAACTTATCCACTTATCATGTATCCTAACATTTAAATAAAAAACAAATAAATGGCTTATCTACCATACTTTTAGTTTGAGCTATTGATTTTAGAAAATGGTTCAAAATATCAGGCTCACTAAATTTGTGTGTGTGTGTGTGTGTGTGTGTGTGTGTGTGCTTGTGTAGGCCATTATTTATTTGCATGTGTTTGTCTGTTTGCTTGTTTAGGTATGTCATTTCTGTCTTTTTTTTTTTTTTTAAGTATTGAAAAGGAGTTGTCCAGAAATATACACTACCTGGAGTGAAGGCAGCACTTAAGGGTAAGGGGCTACATTCTAAAAGCTGGTTTATAATTTAAAAAATTCTGCCTACATCCCTCTACACAATCAAGACATTGGTTTAGCATTTGTGCCCATTAGTTTTGATGTGACTCTGTGCATACTAATATAGTAAGCACCCAATAGTGGAACAGTTCAACAGCTTAGATGGCCAGGGCTTTAAAATTCAGCCATATTCAAATATTTCAGACCACGCAGAATACTGAAAATGTGAAAATTGTTCCTCAAAGTTCTTTTTTTCAGTCAACATTGTGCTTTCAGCCAATCAAAGCTCAGTCTATGCATCACCTTTTATTCTGTTGAATGCCCTGCAGCATTGATCACAGTGATCTCAAGTTCAGAAAATGTTGTGACTGTCGAATAAGAACCTTAAGGCCCCCAAACTAACGTTTGCTAGAATGCTGAATAGAAGATATAACCTCTTCTAAATCTTGAGTAGCAGATAATCTATGCATTTCAGTTACTGCTGAAAGATAATCCGTTAAACTCCAGGTTAGCATACTTCACCTCAGTTGTAGGCCTTTAGGAGGTGACCATGCATTCCATCTTTGCTACAGTGGCACTTTGAAGAAATGTCTGAATCTGTTTTTGTGGCTTATGTCGTAGACATATTGTTTCAGCAGACATTGCTTACACAGAAGTTTCACACGTGTGACAACTCATACATTATTAAATCCATTTGCTAAATAACTGCTCTAAATATTTATATTAGATAGCTGGCCGTGTTGTACATTTTAACATACTTTTAGGTAGGCACATATCCATTAGTCAACAGAATAGCTTCATATTTAAACACATCAACTGCAATGATGCAGTGTAACTTTCATGACTGAAAAAACTGGTACCTCCCAAAAAAGTAAAAAAAAAGTTGGGAAATAAACCCTTTCTAGTACCCGGCAAAACATTTAAGTACAAAAGCTTGCATGATTTGTTTGTAATACTTGTGTGGGTCTGATACATTATATTAATTTTTTAAGTAGGGTTGCAAAGACTTGATGCAATGTGTTTGCCTACTGCATAAGTAATTGGGAAAAATTGTCATTTGCCACCAAGCTGCTTACAATATTTACTTTAAAATTAAAGTCCACCATATATAGTTGCTGCAACTTGAACTGCATCTGAAGTTATCCTGTGAATATAAAATATATAGTAATTTGTTGCTTAGGAGTCTTATGCTATAAAACAGAGAATAATAAAGTCAGACCTGCCATGCTCGTCTCTTACCTAGAGGAGAGTAAGAGCTTTAGTCTGAGTGCTATTACACACCTGAGCATCTTACTAAGTAACATTCCTAATGCAAATGCACATGTTGCCTTGTGCAGAGGCGATGGACAAAAAGGATGGCTGCTAGGCAGGAACACATATGAGCAATTTAAAATCAATTGACAGTATCAGTCATTAGGTTTCATCCACCCTTTCCCTGATATATATTTTGTAGTAATATTTTGGTCGATTATTTTCATTTATTTATTTATTCAACAGCTGAGAGGGTAGGCAGGCCCAAGGAGTACTTTTAGCTCTGACCCCAACCAGATACAAAAAGCTAAACTTGTTCCATTAACATTAAATAAACAATGTATTACTATTAATGTGTTATTAAATTTGTTGAAATACAAACCACTAGCTATAATCGATATAAGACAAAACATTACTACTGAAGACTGGAGTTATGCATTTAATAAACAATAGAAAGTTTGTATTAAACTATAGAAAGTTTGTATTGCAACAGTTTAGTATAACATTTCATATACTTAACTAGTTGGAAATCAGGTGAGTTTTCATATTTTTTGATGGTAAGGTAAGAACAAAGGTAGATAGTAAGTGAACAATATAACATGATAGAGAGTTGGGACTGGTTTCAAGTTTGAAGTAAATACATTGTGAGATGCTAGTAAAGTGACCAAAGAGAGCTTGCATCTATGTTTAACTGTCAAATAACACTTCAAATGGCTAAGCAACAAACCCTATCCATCAAACTTTCATTTTTGTGCCAGGGAAAGTAACTAGTTAGTTAACACTTCCCCGCCTCACACAACACAGTATTTCAATCCTACCCAGGTGCCCCCTACATCCCCCAACATGGGAGGCTTTGCCCCCCACACTCCCCTAACTCTCTCTCTCTCTCTCTATATATATATATATATATATATATATATATATATACTAACTCCAAGACCACACTACAGGGGGGAAAAGGGCAGACAGGGAAGTGTTCGCCAACTAGTTAATTTCCCATTTGCTGAAATGAACATTCACTGAACGAACATTCGATGGATATGGTTCAGTGTTTAACTGTTCGATGTAAATGTTATTCAGTGGTTAAACATAGACCCAGAGAACAAATCTAAAAGGAAACATGCTTGAGTGATTTCTGATATTAGATACATAGATTCATTTAATGTACATGGCAGATTTAGCCTCTAGATCATAATCACCTTGCCGATAATCACCCTTATAGGTCACCTCTTACTTCGGTAGGAAAAAACATGGCAGGCTCAGGATAAATTTAAAGGACCCATCCAATTTTCAGATTTGCTTTAAGGTATCAAGGGTATCACTCTGATTTAGAGGTAATGGGAGTTTATTTGAGATCAGGGAATCACTAATTAATAAATCTGTCCCACCAGTGTGTCTAATTTAACTTGCAATGAAAATAAATTCAAGTTCTTTGTTTAAGTGATTGTGTAGCTGTAAGAGTTAAAGGAAGGTTGGGTACCCTACAGCACAGTATGCTCACCACACAGGTGGGTGTAAGAGACAGAGCACAGGAATACAGTTTCTAGCCTGTCTTGGTAGCTGAGGGTCTTCAGCAAACTGAAGCTCTCAGTTTGGATCCTCTGGTATTTTTCTAGCTATGTGATATGTTTGGACAGATACATACTAAAAGGAACATTATATTCAGTAGATAATCTGATTATGACATACTATAGAAGAATGAGAAATGTTTAGACCTGAATGAGACATCTTTAGTTATTTACCTGGCCAAATAAAAGGATTTCTTGACTACTGTTGCTATGTGATGGACAATGTACTGTGAGTTGAAGTTGCACAGATCTCTGGTTACTGTATCACTCTGGAGAGGGATCAACTTTTACAGTAAGATAGTGTCAAGATTCGTATATAAAGATTACAGTATTTTATTATGTTAATTTAAGCTTGATTCTAATACATCAGTGATTTGTATATTTTAAACCTTGCAGCAGTAACATGGTATTGGCATATGAGTGAACAACAACACTCAGCTTGCAGTTATCAGCAATTCTGGTTAAACCTATGTCTGTGTTAGTGGTTTAGAGAGCTGTGAAGTAAACATCAAGCAAAAATGGTCCCAGAACTGAGCCCCGATGAACGCTTTAGCCATATTTTAGCTGCCTAATGTGGGGGCTACTACTTACTATGTGGGGGCTCTCACTGTCATCCAGCTTGTTAGACATCTTACAACATAAGGGTCTATGTTTAAACTTTTAAGGTTATTTATATTGCCATCTTTGGCAACATAGGGATATAGGAACAATATTGGGAGAGCTATCCCAGGGATTAAAAGATGCCAGGCCATATGCACCTTTAAACAGATGTACTCAAAAATTCTTGTCACCCTTTTGAAGCACTTAGTAGTGTTCACCTCCCAAACTGTGCAGTGCTGTGCATGATTACTCTTGTGTAAGTTTGTATCTACCTGTCCATTCATCAAGACTAGCATTAAAAGTCGTCAAGGAATTACTGTTTCACTTATGATGGTAACTTATTCAGTAGACTGGGAATACGCTGAGTAAGCATCCTGTCCCTCTGATAAGACTGTTTAATTATTGACATAACTTTATGTCCCTAGTGCAGGTTTTTGTAGAGCCCCTCATTTTGCAAAGAAATAGGAAACTGAACAAAACTTGGTCCTTCATAGCACAAAAATTGAGCATTGGTCATCTTTGATCAGTCAGTAGGCTACTGGGTATAAGAAGAGTCTTGCTAAACTATCTAGATTGTTGATGGTGTTATGGTCTTTAATTGTCCTGGACAGAATTTTTTGCAATTATTCCAACTGTGCAATAGATATGGATTTGTAGATACTAAAGGAAGCATGATATTTGATAATGGATTGATAAGGTAGGTGTACAGTATTTGGATGATTTCACTGGATTTAAAAAAAATATATACTCTTCTTAAAATTAACTGTGGCAGTTAGAAGGATTTTCTGACTACGGTGGAAACATGTTGGTGAAATGAGAGATGTTTTCCACATACATACCCAAGTATCTTATGATTGTGTTTGCCTACAAAATAGGACCATTTATAGTATTTGAGGTAGAAACAGATTTTTAGCCAAATGTTACTATGCTGCACTTTTTTCCTTAGTAAAATAGTCTCAAGACTATTTTTGATGTACCAGATATGTATACATCCCACCCTTGCTGGAGCTGTTTAGTATTAGTGGATGAGTGGAGTGCAGTAACCAGCTTGCAGTAATCAGCAAACTTGATTAACCTCACTTTTGGGATATTGGTTTGGATGTTTGCAAAATTATGGAAAGAGGAGAGGGCACAAAACAGATCTATGTCATACCCAGCTAGTTGCAATTTTATGTTCAGAGTGGATATCAGTAAGTTTTACAATGTGGGATCTGTTGGATAGCCAATGTGCAAACCAGCGTAAACTGCAGAGGTTTACACTGATATTTTTCAATAATATCAGCATAGGAGATAGTGTCAAAATCCTTGGGTAGATTGAGATAAGCAACATGAATGGAGTGACCACCATCCACAGCTTCTGTTCAGATAAGCAAGTATAATGTCAAATGCCTTGGCCAGATCCAAGTATGCTGTATGAACTACATGGCTACTATCTTAAGCTTTAGTGACCTTCTCCATGGTGTTTTGCTAAATTAAAACAAGTCATGATCTCCCATTGACAAAACCCATTGTTGCCTGTCTACAGCAATAAGAGTTTTATATTAGAGCTTATGAAATCAGAAGTAAGATTTCTCATTTACAGTGTTTAGTTCCATTCTTATTTAGCTAGAAGTGCTGTTAGACTGCACTGGATTTGGGGTTGGATTTATTTATTACATTTTTTTTATTATATTCCAGTTTGTTATATTTTAAAATTTTGTTTTAAGTTTTTTATCTTGGTTAGTGTTGGTTAAAAAAAGTATTTTTTAAATGACAGACTGGAAAGGAATTAAATCCATCTAATTAGTGGGAGGAGCTGCAAAGTATGATTTTGTTTAGGTTATTTAGCCAGATACTTATTTACCTACAAGTGTTTTAAGACTACTGCTGGTGTGTGACCACACTGGATTTTTACTACTGGCCTGTCTAGTCCCTGCAGTGTTCTAATACTTGTTGGCTTTTGAGCTGACTGCCCCTAGTGTAAGTTTGACTATAGAAGTGCCTCCTAGTCTAATCTCTACAGATCATTGTACTAGGCACTGAAAGATCAACTCTCTCTTTGGCTCTTAAAACTTGAGTTAGCCTCTATTTCATAATATCCCACTTAACTTACTGAACACTGCAACAATCACTTTTTCCATCATTCTTTTAAAATCTATAATATCTGGGACTAGACTACCAGTGACTAGATAGCCTATGAACTGCTTCAGAAGAAGCAGCTTGGGATTACTGCTTCTGTGTTGCTCCTGGTGAGATAAGGGACAGATAGGCACTGATTCCTGTTGACCACTGATTGTGCAATGTGCATGGGACTTCACTAACTGTTCTAACTGCAGTTCTGGTACAAACCTCTTCAGAATCTTTCTGCAGCTTGATTTCTGTTGCGCCCAGCTGCTCAATGTTCTGTTTAGGGTATCTACCAAAAAAAGATTATAGCAAGTGTACTAAGTAGAGCAATATATAGGCTAATACATGCCATCTGAGTACTCAGCTGCTGCTGATGCCATAGCTTTTCCTATCTCAATACTAATCAACCACTCTACAACTGAAAGCTATATCCCAACCCTAAGGAAAGGTGTTAAATGTTTCCTCTCCATAAAGGTGGAAACTCAAGTTTGGTCTCAAATGTCAATCCCATATCCATACTGTTTTCACTCTCAAAAATGCTGTAGACGTGTATCCAGTCTCAACTTTTCACCTTCCTCCACTGACAACTGCCTCCTTTCCACCTACCCAGCATGCTTTCTGTCTTTTTCATGGTATATGTACAGCTCTCCTTAGTTTAATAGCATTGGTTAGCAAATAACATGACTGGGAACTTAGTCTCAGCAGGTTTCCTAGATTTATGCAAAGTTTTCAACGTGGTATCTTAACAGAAATTGCTTCAAAATCTAGCTTGTCTAGAGATACATGAAACTTAACTATGCTGTTTCTTATTCTACCTCTCAAATAGGAAACAGGTAGTAAAATGGCAAAATGGCATCTCCTCTTTCATTTCCATTACTGTGGGTATCCCTCAAGGAAGCATTTTTGGTCCACTTCTGTTTAATATATTCATTAATGATCTGTACCTAGCTTTTAAACAAGCCTCTATCATACAGAATGAAGACAATCCAAAAATTATCTATTCTGTTAAAAGTGTAGAGAAATTAAACCAACTCACCCAGGAGTTGTACTCCATCATATAAGCCTGGCTGGCTGATGCACAATTGCTCCTTCACTCTAAAAAAACAAAACTGATCTTATTTACCTTAAAGCATTCAAATAACAACAAAAATAATTTCAATATCTCTTCCTCTAACAACACTACCACAGAGCAAATACGCCAAACTAAGGTTCTAGCTTTCATTATGGATGAAACTTTAAAATTTGATCACCACATAAAACAAGCAGTAAAAAAGACCCAGCAAAAGCTAGGTAAACTCTATAGATTCAAACAATACCTCACAGATAATGCCAGGAAAAAGTATTGCTCAATCCCTTATCATTTCCACTGATTTACGTTTATCCCATCTTGATTAACCTACAATCCACTTGACTCTCACTCTTTGAGCATGCTATAATAAGGTGGAAAAAAGTGTTGCCAGTCATCACTATGGGGCGCATCAATGTCTGACCTTAAAAAAAAACACTTCAGTGGTTAAACTAAGGCATTACATAACACATTCACAAATAGTCACTCCCCATCAGCTCATCTATTATACAGAAAAATACCCTAATTTGAAAAATATTCTCCATCTTTATAACACAAACAGAGAGCTGAGATCCATTTACCAAATGTTCTTAATTGTTACAAAAGCTAACACCTCAGCTGTTGATCTTTGCACGCCTCTTTTCTGGCCAAAAATTGGAACTCCATTACTCTCACTTTACCAGACACAGTAAACACCAACATTTTTAAGGCACAAACAAGAAAATACCTAAAAGATACCTGGCTCTGTACATGCACAACTCATGGATGATAAATGTCCTGCCCCTTACGTTCTCCTGTTCTTTCCAAAATACCCTTAATTATTTGCCCAGAATCTTCTCCTTGTCTTTTATCTCTCCCAAATATTCCTTCTACCTATACTAAAACATTCTCTCTCGCTTCTTAACACTAATCCTCCATTTTCCTCCTATTCTGTTCTTTTAGCAAGTTCATTTTCAAATATTTTCATAGATCTTTACATGATGTAGCTATTAATTATATTCTGTTTAAATATTTATATTTGCTTATTACTTGTGTACCTGTTTATTATCTTCTTTATGTAATATTTCCCAATACTTTTCTCCCAGTAAGAGGTTTCATAGCTCATTAAATTATGCTGCTGTTGATTACTGATACTCTGTTTACATTTTATATATTTGTTTATTACTTGCATATCTCTGTTTACTATTATCTTGATGTAATGTTGAACTTTTTCTGGAGATTTTCTCCCCAAGCCTCCACTGAAAAGAGATAGCTTTCTGCCCATTCAGACTATCCCGGTAAGCAAATGCAATAAATAAACAAATGCAATAAATTAATAAATAATATCAGGAAGTAGCTTAGAATTAGTGCTACGCCTTTGTTGATTGTATTGAAACCAGCACAATCTCAATTACTAGATAGAAAGAACATTTAGTAATTAACACCAAACCTAATATGCACTTCTCCCCCTTCGGGCCAGATTAATAAGCATATTGGAACCACAGATTTGGACTTTTCAACTGTGTCTGTAGCCAGCTTGGTTAAAATGGTCATCCTTAGACAATGCAGCAATTATCTCATGTTTACTGACAATGACCTACTAATAAAAGCAACTGATACAGCGAGTGAGGTATGTAGCTATATAATGTAATTCAAGACAAAGCTCTCCCACAAAGCCACAGTAAATAACATGCAGGCTGTTAGTACCACTCAAAACCACACTAAGCTAACCACATATAGCTCAGACCAAACAAATATATCTAGTTATGCTGAAGCTCTTACAAGTAACCTAGCTAAACCACAAACATCTCCTAAATGCAATCAAAAAAACAAGTACCCTCAGTATCCTTACAAACACAAAACCCATTCACCACCCATAATGAAAAATACATCTAAGAGTCACACTGACTCAATTTAAAAGCCCAGAAGGAAAACCTCCACACATTCCAGTATCTTGACAATGGGTGACCTCATACTGAAACACACTAGTGCACCACTTATCAGGCTGAGTAAGAAGTGGATCACTGTCAGTCATCTATCAAATACCAACATTTGCCAAATGACACATGCACTCAAGTACTTGTACAAGTACACATATTACACAGTCATAGCGCATGTGAGCATAAATGACTTGACATATTTCCCTGGACAATATGAACAGAGGCATGATGGAGCTCTTGGAATATATGCTTGAGTCAGGTATGAATCTTGCCTTGAGCAGCATTTTACCATCATTGAGAATGTTGCCACAGTACAAATAAAATATAATTGACTTCAACACTTGGCTTAGCTTGTGGTGTTACTGTAACAGGAAACAATATATATCAGATTGGGAGGACATGCTAGGCCATCCTAGCTACTCTGCCTGGGATAGCCTGCACCTATCTCTGCAAGAATTTTGTATATTGGCTAACTTCTTGCCCACTCATGTAATGTCTTGTTTAGGCAAAGTAAAAAAGAATCAGAATAACATAAGGATATTGCTGATGAATGCTAGGAGCATTAACAAAAAACTCCACTCCCTACAAGCACTCCTTACACTGGAAAACATCAATCTTTGCATTGCCACAGAGACCTGGTTCAAGACCAGTGAGAGCAGTCCATCAGTGCAGGGTTTCAATGCCTATCATATGTTGAGGTTCACAGTACGAGAAGAAGGCACTAAAGCTGATAGTGTCCCCACATCTCCATATTCTCAAAAATAAATTCACCTCCATACTCATTAGACAAGATAATGATCCGAAACTCTTCAATGTCCAACTTACTATTAATAAAATCCTTACAATATCAAAGCTGACTATAGAACCCCCTCAGCCCTTACCTCCTACATAACCAGCATGGAGTTCTTACATATTAAGCCAAACACCATTTTCCAAGGAGACTTCAACCACTCTTGTTGGGAGGGTGGCCTAATGGTTAAGGTGTTTGCCTTACAAACACAAGGTGCAGGGTTTGAGTCTCACAAGGGATAATTGGCTAGGCTTAAAATGTCTCGCAAGGGCAGTTAGCTTAGTACTGACCTATGAACCTATGAACTCCTCCATTAAATGTGAGACTTGCTCATCTTCAAACATGTATGCCCTGATATTTCTGGGTCATTTATTCTGCATCCCAAACATGGGTGATAAAATCCTGGACTTGGTCCTTACCAATATTGGACAGCTTTGTACCTCACAAGTTTTAACTTCCTTCCCAGTCAGAATGTATCACAAATAAGTCATATTCACATTAAGCTGGAAGCACCTTGATATTCAGAGATTATGCAGAGTCTAATCTACTAGAACCAATGACCTGACTAAATTAAAAAAAAAAATTCCATCTCGATGACCCCACTCACATTCTTATATTTCGAAGCATTTTCTGAAAAATCAAGTTAAGAGCATAAGGTAAACAAATGTAAATATTTTGTGAACAGTAAAAGCTATTAAAACTGTGCAAATAGCAATGTTATTAGTAAGAAATATTCCTTATAATGATGATAGTGCATTCATAGTCTTTCCATACATACTTTGCCTCCAAATTCTATGCACATGCCGATATTTTCATAGATGCATCTGTCCACCTCAGAAGAGACTTCTCAATAGAGAATACTCAATATTCATAAGAAGCATACTTTCCTCAAGCATATATGGTGAATGCCCACTAACACAATATTTCATAGAATGCATTTGCAGCCCTCAATTTTTAAAGCTACTATTATATGTCATATATGTAATAAAGTATCTAAGAGCCACCCACCGTACAGTATTTAACATGTGTAGATAGATTGTCACCTTGCAATATGTTTATGTTCTATTGAAGTAGTCAATAGTGCACATAGTGACTGTTTAGCTTTAAGATACTAAATTGGATAATTAATTTTAATATGTGACTAATATATAAGGCAATGAAAGGTTTTTTAAAATTCAACGGTCTGATGAAGCTGTAGTGAAAGCGCTTACCTGGTGCCTTTGTAATAAACTGTCGTATTTTTATAAAATCAGAGTACGTATCTACTACTTACAAACGTATTTTAAACGCTTCTAAAACTGGAAAAGTTGCTGCCTTATGGTTGTTCCTTAGTCATAACTTTTGGGATTTATTGCACTTTAATTTTACTTGGCCAAGAAGCATTTGTTTCAAGTGTTTTTCTTTTTTTTTTTTTTTTTTTGGCAGGGCCAGCCAGATTTTTTTCCCTGACATGGTCAACCAGATACTAACAGGCAGTATATGTGTTTTGGAGTCTGTTGATAGCGTTCTATTTTTATTTTTTAACATAATATCCTGGCAGGGTTAACCAGAGAGGCAATGTGTTTTGAGCACTGTTGATGATTTTCTATTTTTATATGTATATATATATATATATATATATATATATATATATATATATATATATATTTTTTTTTATATCTGGCATGGTCAACCAGATGGTAGTGCTCTATGTGTTTTGTAGGATGTTGATGACTTTCTTCTTTTTCTTAATATAATATCCTGATAGGAGTCAAAGAGATACAATTTATGCATTGTATTCTGGGGACCGTTTGTGGATGATATATATATATATATATATATATGTGTGTGTGTGTGTGTGTGTGTGTGTGTATATATTATTTTTTTTTGTTTTGTTTGTTTTTTTACCCAATATCTTTTTGAAGGGTTAGTTAATATACATTAGCATGTTTTATCAATGTTTTGTTGTTGAAACAAACTCTATTCTTTCATGAGTAAATTGTGCAAGTTCTTGGCTATGTGATGTGAAAAAAATACAGTAATGTAACTCTGGTCTTTCATTTTAATTTTTTTAAACCTTGTGGGCTCAAGACAGATTCTGTGGGTAGGCATTTGGGATGAAGGTAATGCCTATGTGCAAATGGAATGACTGCAGTTCTGACTTGCTTTGCTGGAGTGGTGTGCATTTGAGTGAAGTAAGATCAACCACAAGCTCTGAACTCAGAGTATTGTTTATGTGAAAAAAAAAAGAATACTTACCTTAATGACAATGTTGTATCTTTTATGTTGTTATTTTTGTTTTGTTCTTAACCTTGCAAGATCAAATCAGATACTGTGGGTGGGGTAGGCAATGGACATTGGGGCTATGTGTGAATAAAACAACTGGTCCTGCTCTTTACTGTTGTTGTAATTCCAGCTTTCCAAAACTGTAATACTTTGCTGTCTGTACTTTATGATGACTGTAAAACAATTAGCAAGTTCACGAGTAATTCTTAATGTATGTTATTTCATATCTGTTAATGTATGTGCTGAATGTTTGTTTAAAGTGTATCTAATATATTGGTAGACTATTCAGCATCTGCAATAGTGACTGAAAACTTATTTTATGTAAATGGTACACATGGTCATGGTTGATCCCATTGTAACATAGCTTCACCCCTTTTTAGTTGGCCGCAACCCTTTCTAGTTGGCCACACCCATTCAGCTGTCTCCTGCAGCCCACCTTTGACTTGAAGTCACCAGCCATCACTGTGTAGAACAGGGAACAGATCAACAAAAGTACTTAGAAAGATAGACATGATAAAAGTAACACATAGTATCAGCACATATCAGGATCTATTGTGCAGTGTCACACATAATAAACTGAAAATATCAGCACAGGCAGAAAAGCCTAGAAGATATGTAGATAAATGTAAAGGAAAAATAAAAAATAAACAATTTATGGATGACCCAAACAAGTTTTATAGAGAATTGGGAAAAAAGGCAATAGGAATTGAAACACCACCAAAAAAAAAAAAGAAAAAATAAATACATTTTGGAGAAGTATCTATGAAGATTCTGTGGAACATAACAAAGATGCTAAACAGATACGAGAAGTAAAAGAAAGAATAAGAATCTCAAATGTACAGGATATGAAATGAGATTAAGTAACAGCCAGAGAGATTGAAACAAAGTTAAGAAAAGCTCCTAATTGTAAAACCCCAAGCCCAGATGCAGTACCTAACTTCTTACTCAAAGTATTAACATCTTTACATGAAGATTTAGCCATGAGTAAGAACTATTTGTATGTACACACCAAACAGACACCGACCTGGTTAACAACAGGAATAAATGCTCCTAATTAAGAGTGAACCTGCAAGCTATCCTAAAATGTATAGACTAATATCTTGCCTTCCAATGACATATAAACTATACACTAGAATTGATGCTGACAGAGTTTATAGTAACTTAGAAGAAAACTCAATCATGGCAATATAACAAAAGGGTAACAAAAGAAAGTCATATGGAACAAAGGATCATTTGTTGTTAAATAAAACTATAAAAAGGGCAAGAATGTAAGTATGGCATGGATAGACTATAAAAAATTATTTGACGGTATCCCACACTCATAGATAAAAGAGTGCTTAAAAATGTATAAGATATGGAATGTGGCCAGGATGCTGAGGAGACAAAAGCAGGATTCTTCAGCTCTGCTGTGTTTGATATATTTTTGACAAGAAATTTTATTTCTAAATTATTGTTTTTTTTTGTTTTTTTATAAAAAGTAAATAATTTAAACTATTCTCTTCGATAACATATAAACATCATTTAATTATTCCTGCATTTTCCTGTCAAACTACTACTTGAAAGATCTATTCATGTGGAAACAAAATGAGTTACAACAAAACTAACTCTCATGACACTTTATCAAAGAAGGAGATTCAAATGGTTTTAACCAAAATCCAGGAGCTATATTTAAAAATGGATAACATGGACAGTAAGATAGAAAACTTCATGGATAAATGCACAAAACACATAGAATTGTTTCAAGAGTCTCTTAACCAGCAGAAGTTTCAAATCTCAGGAATGGAAAAATCTTTAAATGATATGAAAAAAAGACTGTCAGAAGATGAAAATAACACTGAAATTTTATTAAAACAGAATACACTTTTGTTGGTTAAATTAGATGATCTGGAGAACAGTTCCCAAAGAAATAATAGCCGTCTTTTCAGACTCCATGAGAAAATTGAAGGAAACAGCATGATAAGTTTAAACCTCCTGGCTTCCTGACATACTTGATTTGACTGAAACAATGCCATATAGAATTGAGAGAGCACATAGATCTTTCACGGTGTCTCCTTCTGATAAGAATACTACTCTGAGATCTGATATTGTAAGGTTTTTGTCATCACTTGAAAAATAATTAATTCTCAAAACAGCATGGTCAAAATCTCCAATCAAACTGGATGAGAAAATAATCTCAAAAAGAAAAGACTTCTTACCTATCATCAAAGAACTCAAGAAAAAGCAGTTTAAAGTTCAGTTGCTTTTCCCTGCTAGACTAAAGATATTTCTCTCTAATGAGACAAGAATCTTTGAGGACTTAGACTCTGTGTTTTCTTTCCTAAAAGTTAAAAATAAATAAATAAATAATAGAGCAACTTGAAGAAATGGATTGGAGTAACAGTTCCCTGAAAAGACTGGCTGAGAGAAATGGTTGGAAAGCATATGAAAAAAAGAAACAAAATTAAAAGAGGAGTGACTATTTAACTAATTAAGTTATTTTTATGAGTCTGCATGTTACATTTTTATTATATTTGTGATGCCCGCGCCCTGGCCCAGTAATCAAGGAGCCTAAATCCTCACCACTAACACCAGGGAGGGCGTCTCATATAAAAGGAAGGGATAACAAATACACACAGTAAAGTACACTCTCCCTTAAGTGCACACAGAGATCACAGTCAGTCAGTCTGGGGCTGGTTGCTCCCCTGCTTTCCAGGTCCCCAATAAGACTCCCCACTGGCACAGCTATAGGGTCCAGATCTCAGCCTAGCTGGCAAGCTAACCTCCAGTACCCTCTCTGTCCAACCAGTACTTTGTGCCCCTGCCCAAGTAGTGACACACACACACTTAGATATAAGTATTTATACAACTTCACAGACACTCCTGGGAATGCTGACACAGACTCTACAGCTGTGCTCCTTTACCTAGACTATACAGTAGTAATTACTGCCACACCAGCTAATAATTATCAGCTACCCAAAGGCCCTTAAAAGGGTGCTCAATTATTACTGTGCAATATTATTATCCAATTGATAAGTGTGACTAAACAGTCTAAGGAATATTAGAGTGGCTTTGTACAATAAACTCTATAAATATGCAATGTACTCTAGAGTTTACCTTATCTCTACATAAACCAGCCACAGGCAAAAGGTTTTAAAATATGTAATAATAAATAATTTAAACACAAGACAATATTACTACAATACAATGCCAGTCAAGAGTTCAGAGATCACAAAGAAACTTAAAATAATTCCGTAGTACAGTTCTGACATAACAGAAAAACACTTAGTCTACTCTTTATAGTCCTAGCTATTTCTACAAGAAAACATACTTCCAAGATGACTTACTTAAGAGCATAGGCAGTGCTGAGCTGGATAGTCAAGATCAAAATTCTTAATAATCTCTGGTTCCCACTGTTTAAATTGAAACTGCAGTTCTGATAAAACATTACATCATTTGTTTATACTTTCCTGGTTCCCAGGCCACACCAAAACTGTATTTACATTCTATTACACTTAAAACAATAAAGGACATTCCACATGTAAATTCTGGTCATTATCATTAGCCTTAAAACAATAGGCAGGATGCTTAATCCAGACTCATCGACTCCAAATTCGAACTTCAAAGGACATACAAAACATAATTTTAATTTCAAAGAACATTTGAAATGCTTGGCTTAGCTTTCTTTACAGCAGATGGCAATGTTGCTACAATCTTGAAGTTCACATTTTACAGTGTTTTCTTTCATTTAAGAACACAAGCCTGTATTTTACATTTATATTTACAAATGTCAGAATTATGTATCAAATTCTATTGACTAGACTGGCAGCCTTCTCCTCTCCTCTACCAGTCTTCACATCCCCCCTCCCAGAGAACTCAAGCTAGCTTTTCAAGTGCCCCTTAAGAAACTCCGCTTGAGGGGGTTAGGTCTATTTGTGTGTATCTCACCCCATTCCCTGTCTTGAGAGCCCATCTGCATTGGCATTGCTAACTCCACTGCGGTGCTGCACTGACATATATGCTTGCAACCTCAGGCTCCATCTTAGCAACTTGGTATTTTGCTGACTGGCTCTGTTTAACTATGTTAGAGGGTTGTGATCTGTCATAACAGTGAATTTCCTTCCATACAAATAAGGCTGAAGTTTCTGCAGTGCCCACACTATGGCTAGACATTCCTTTTCCACAGCTGCGTAGCATTCCTCCCTGGGTTAGAGCCTAAGACTGAGATAAACCACTGGGTGCTCTCCTCCTTCTGAAGAAATCTGGCTAAGTACAGCCCCCACCCCATGGTTTGAAGCATCTACTTGCACAACAAATTCTTTGCTGTAATCTGGA
This sequence comes from Protopterus annectens, assembly GCF_019279795.1. NCBI lineage: Eukaryota > Metazoa > Chordata > Ceratodontiformes > Protopteridae > Protopterus > Protopterus annectens. The sequence continues at coordinate 1,851,409,871 of NC_056728.1, forward strand.
CTGACTAACACAAGGGGTACTCCCAATGCTTCCTTAAGCTTCTGGAATGCCTGCTCACATACTGGGGTCCACATTACCTTATCTGGTCTATTCTTCCTTGTCAGGTCTGTGAGGTGAGTAGATATGGTACTATAACTGAGGACAAACTTTCTGTAGTACCCTGCTGTCCCCAAGAATGCCCTCACCTGCTTGTTAGTAACAGGTGCAGGCCATGTCTGAATAGCTTCTACTTTGGCAGGTTCTGGCCTTATCTTACCACTCCCCACTCTATGTCCTAGGAAGGAGACCTCTGCCATACCCACCTGACATTTGCTCATCTTAATGGTCAACCCTACCCTCTGTGGTCTGCCCAGAACCTCCCTAACATGTTGAAGGTGCTCTGGCCAAGAATGGCTGTTGATGGCAATATCATCTAGGTAAGCAAGGGCAAACCCTCCTGCTCCTGCTAGGATATTATCTACCAGCCTCTGGAAAGTCGCTGGGGCATTCTTCATCCCAAAGGGCATCTTTGTGAACTCATACAAGCCAAAAGGAGTCACAAAGGCTGACTTCTCTCTAGCACTTGGAGTCAAGTGCACCTGCCAGTAACCCTTGGTAAGATCAATGGATGTAAGATACTGAGTCCCACCCAGCTGCTCTAGGGCCTCATCTGTCCTAGGCATGTGGTAAGCATCCGACTCTGTGTGACTATTTAATTTCCTGTAGTCCACACAGAACCTGGTGCTGCCATCCTTCTTTGGCACCAGGACCACTGGAGAGGCCCAGGGACTGTTGGACTCTTGAATCACCCCTAGTTCCAACATCTCCTGTACCTCTTCCCTCAGAGTTTGTCTGACTCTCTCAGGCACCTTATAACGGGCCTGCCTAATAGGCCATTGGGGTCCTGTATCCACCTGGTGCTGCACCAGGTGGGTGCACCCTGGTTTCCCAGTGAACATGTCCCCAAATTCCTGCAACACTGCTTGGATTTCTCAAACCTGGGTAGCAGATAGCTGCTGGGACATTGCTACCCCTTCCACTGAGGAGTCAGCCCAAGCCTCACTGAGGAGATCAGTCCCCAGATCTCCCTCAGACTCCTCCTGAGCATGAGGGCATCGCTATCATGGTAAGGTTTCATCATGTTAACATGGTACAATTTGTGCCGTTGCCTTCTGCTTAGCAGTTCCACCATGTAGTTAACATCATTTACCTTTCTTACCACCTTGTAGAGTCCCTCTCAAGCTACTTGCAGTTTGGTGTGTCTGACAGGAATGAGAACCATTATCTTCTGCCCCACAGCACACTCTCTAGCTCGGGCATTCCTGTCATACCACACTTTTTTCTGTTGTTGGGTTTCTGCCAGGTTCTCCAGGGCCAAGCCCATGAGTTCGCTGAGCCTTGTTCTGAGGTTTAGGATGTATGCCACAACAGACTCCTTGTGAGACTCACATTCACCTTCCCGCTCATCTCAAATTAAATCTAGAGGTCCCATCACCTTATGCCCATACAGCAACTCAAGGGTGAAAAACCTGTGGATTCCTGTGGAACCTCTCTGTAAGCAAACAACAGATGGGGGAAATATCTGTCCCACTCCCTCTTAAACTGATCTGCAAATGCCTGTAGCATGGACTTGATTGTAGAATTTAACCTCTCAACAAAACCATTAGTCTGGGGATGGTAGGGGGTGGTCTTCAGGTGCTTCTCCTCACAGGACCTCCACAGACAAGCCAGCAGGTCTGACATGAAATTGCCCCCTTTGTCAGACAGTATTTCTTTTGGGAAACCTACCCTGCTGAAAATCCTCTAACAAAGTATTTGCCACCTCCTCTGCCTCAATGGAGGACAAAGCCACTGCCTCAGGTATCGTGTAGCATAATCCACTCCCACTAGGATATACTTTTCCCTGTGGAACTTGTGGGTACTCAGAGGACCCACAATATCCATAGCTACCCTCTGAAATGGCTCCTCAATCACAGGCAAAGGCATCAAAGGAGCTCTCATCTTGTCTCCTGCCTTGCCTACCTTTTGGCACTGCTCACAGGTCCTGCAGTACCCTGTTACATGTCTGGAAATTCCAGGCCAATAGAAGTTTTGCATAATACGCCTCTTTGAACATTTTGTGCCCATATGACCTGCAAAGGGAATATCATGGGCTATGGCTAGAAGTGCTAGATGGTAGGCTCTAGGCACTACCAACTGCTATACTCTCTCACCTTCTAGCCCTCCCTCAGGGGTCCACTCTCTGTATAGTAACTCTTTGTCCCAGTATACAGATTCCCCCTTCCCTTGAGAATCAGGTGCCTCCCTAGCTACCTGCCTCAGGCCTTGCAATGTAGGGTCTGAGAGCTGAGCCTGTCTCAACTCTCTCCTTGTAACCCTTCCCAGTTCCCCTTCCACAGAAAGTCTGGCATCATCTGACAGCGGTGCCTCACTGTTAGCCTGGGTACTACTACTCACCTCTACCTTTGCAGTTACCCTGTCCAAGGGAACATCAGTATCCACAAGCAGCTGTGGCTCACCTTCAGTCTCACTGCTACACTCCAAGACAACTTACTTAAGAGCATAGGCAGTGCAGAGCTGGATAGTTAAGATCAAAATGCTTAATAATCTCTGGTTCTCACTGTTTAAATTGAAACTGCAGTTATGATAAAACATTACATCATTTGTTTACACTCTCCTGGTTCCCAGGCCACACCAAAACTGTATTTGCATTCTTTTACACTTACAGCAATAAAGGACATTCCACATGTAAATTCTGGTAATTAACTTTAGCCTTAAAACAATAGTCAGGATGTTTACTCCAGACTCATTGACTCCAAATTCTAACTTCAAAGAACATACAAAACATAATTTTAATTTCAAAGAACATTTGAAATGCTTGGCTTAGTTTTCCTTACAGCAGATGGCAATGTTGCTACAATCTTGAAGTTCACATTTTACAGTGTTTTTTTTCATTTAAGAACACAAGCCTGTATTTTACATTTATATTTACAAATGCCAGAAATATGTATCAAATTCTATTTGACTAGGCTGGCAGCTTTGAACCCTTCTCTACCAGTCTTCACATCATTAAATAGAATTTTTTCATTGTTTTACATCAACATAAACTTTTCTACCTTAAGGATAAAATCTACAATTCTAAAACTTCTAAGTAACTTTACAGTCATTATTTTATTTAAGCATTTCTCTTTATATACTTTTATTTGTTATAATATTAAAATTCCATGTAAAATAGCGCAAAGTTAATATGGCAACATTTATAGCATACTGACAATTGATTCCGTAAATAATATATATTTTTTTGGCAGTAGAAGTTTGATATTTTAATTAATTTGTGTGGTCTGACTACATGAAGTTGAGGGGCATCGCATTTAGCAATATTGGTCTTGACCTAGCCTCATATGTTCTTTTATAGAGTGGCATGCTGCACTCTAAGTGATAAAATCTTATAATTTTCGTAGATTATATGGATCCAGCCTACATTTCTTTCTTGACAGTCTGGAAATGTATTATTAATAATTGTGAAGCTCTGCATCTATGTTGTGGGTGTTGGAGATACTTCCATGTTAGGAGCAGTTGTCTTGACATGCTGGAGGAGTGTCGGATGTCAATCTAGGCTCTTTTGTTATGACTTGTTCATTTTTATCTTTTAATGTTGTGAATGAGATGCTCTGATTCTGGTGATTTGTTGTAGGGATGGATTTTATCAGATTTGCTGATGTGACTTTGTGTGGTGGGTTCTCTTGATGACAGTGCAGGATATTTCTTTTGGATATGATGGGAGTGTGAGCCATTTTGTGATTCTGATACTTTGAAGGGAAGTTCACAGTTCATATACTAGTGTTTTGGACAGGTTTTAGGGGTTGGTTTTCGTGACAGTGTGGATGAGTCTTTACTGGACTGAGATGGGGTGATTTAGTGTAGCAAGTTATGCCTGGCTGGTTATGTGGAATCGGATTGGGGTCTATTGTTGAGTTTCGTTAGTGGTGTCTCTTGTATGTGGAGAGGGCTTGTGAGTGGTTGTGCAAGGTTTGGAGTAGGAGGCTGGGTTTTGTGTGAAGGTTGGTCATGGTTGTACCTGGGCTGTTATTTGGCTGCTTCTGTGGCTCTGAGGATGAATTGTTGTGGTACAAGCAGGTACTGAGCCTGTATGTAGCTTTTTTGAATAAGCTTGTGCCTTTTCTTTAGTCTTTACTTGCCACCTTGATCAAGAAAACACTGATTTATCATGCTGTCCTCACACACTGCTTGTTTCAAGCAGAAGCGGGTGTAGTTACAATGTAGGAAATGTGCAGGGCATCTAATACCTATTTAGTAGCAGCATCACACATATATTAATAGCTGATATATTATATAGTGGGGATATGATATTTTCTAATTTAGTTTGCATACTTTTAAGACATCTATTCATTTAAACATATTTAATTCAAGTATGCATCTTAACTGCATGGATTTTTGCAGAGTGTTCAGATTGTTGGTCCTTTTTTCATCACATTGTGGTTTACTGGCAAATTGGTCGCAAATAATTGGAGAATAAAGTTAGGAAATTGTGATAGTCTTTTCAGTTTCAGACTTCATGCCCTTCAGAAGGCTTGTATTGCTGTAGAGCCCATTGTTCTGTTAGCTTTCTGGGTTTATAGGAGCAATGTTTGGAGATTGTCCCTGTCTTCGAACTTTTGTCTCACTTTTACTGATGTGTTTGCTCAGATTTCTTGCTCTAGGGGATTGAGGTACAGTAACTTTAATGAAAATTATCCTAGAACATTTAATTGGATACTTTAGTAGCACACCTCATTTCTATGCTTAATAGGAATGTAAAAGCTTGAGGAGGTAGTAATCCTTCTTTTAGTATATAATAATATACAAGTTCCAAATACAGTACAGGACAATGTATACAATGCAGAGTATTGTACAATCCACTTCTAATCATTCTGTACAAGTCATGTAAATAATCTTTAAAGGTACATGGACTGTTGCTTAAAATAAACACTCAGGGGAAGTGTGTGTATTGAATAAAGACACACTGATGAATTGTAGGAACAAACACAGGTTAAGAGGGCAAGCGAAACATTGTAATGTACAGCTGATGAGGGCATGTAAATGGAAGACAACTGTAGCAGGAGCACTAAGCACATATTAACATAGCACAGTATTGACTGCAGAGTGAAAATGTATATTATGTAATAGGTAATCTGACATGCCAATGGAGAAGATGTCTTTATGAGATAAGCATCTTGACCAGAAAAATGAAGAGGACATCTTTTGGGCATCTTATATACAATTGGGGTTAGGTGCATATTATGAAGCTGGGCAGACTGGTTTGTTTGAATATGTGTGTGATGTCAGCAGAGATGTTCAATAAGTAGGATACAGTTACAAGCTCATGAACAACACTAAAGAAGCGCACACAAACATGGACATTCTCATAATAATGCCACCATTATTCTCATGTCTCAGATATAACATATGTGATTATGAGTGGCCACAGGAGGTAATACATGAATTTGTTTGAACAACATTATTATGGCATGTCAGCAGTCTATGAGGGTAATCAAACACATCATTCTGACACTGTAACATCTGCTGGAGATGTTAGGAGGGCTATTGCTATAAATGTATATGACATTATGATTACTATAAGCAAGTTGACTACTGTGCATGACAAATATATTGCACAATACACACTGTCATGAATGTAAGCCATGTTGTCAAACAGCTGTGTAAGTAGTGTGTGCATCGCTGGAACAGGTATCACACATGCATCTGGTATAACTCATTGATGAATATTCAACTGCATCTAATAGTAATGATATTTTTTCACAGATTTCAGCTTGCTTTATAGTCCAGTGTAACAGCAAGTAGTACCTTCAAGCCAGCTAATTAATTTTGCGTTTACTTTTTATCTGTCCTGATTTTAAACTATTATTTATTAGAGTACTGACTTATCTATTCAAGCATCTCATCCACAACTCAGATATATTGTCTTGCACAATATTTCAAAACAGGTACTCAAATTTTTTAAATAACAAATTGATGATTTCCTCTGATTTGTAATTTATGTTATACATATATACAAACTATATCTTCCTATGAAAATACTATGCATATGGATATACTGCTTCTAAAAGATTTAAGCACGCTTCTTTATTTTACATGGTACAAGTATATATTTTGAATTATCATAAGGAAGTATTACCAAACAAACAATCAATTGCTTCTTAGGACATGATCATAATGATTACTACTTTTATTCTCATATAACTGATTTCTACTAGTATATTCATCATATCATCTGATAATATTCTTTAGAGCCTACTTTACTCTAACCATTAGTTGGAACCTTTTAACATTATTAATAATACTTTCCTCTCTACATCTGAGACCTGGTAGATTGATGAATACATACAAAGGCAAAGCTATTCAGTAATATTGCAGGATTTGATTTAGTTAAGCTGCTAGAGAGAAAAATCTTAATCTCATTTCTGTCATGATGGGCCCTCCCAGTAGGTCAGGTCTTCTTTCGGCTTTTCCTGGTTAGGGATCACCACAGCGGATATCCGGTCCGCTAATGATTGGCAGTGGATTTTTACTGTGCTGAGGTGCCAGCCCGATGCCCAACCTTCAAGGAAGGCACACGTATTCACGTACGCACCTACCTGCATGTCTTTACATTTGCACAGGTATATAGTTTATACACATTTCTGTTATTTTCCAGTAGGGTACACTGTGGACACATCCTTGAAGCTCAGTACTGTACAAAGCCTGTTCAACACATAGTTCTACACCAGTAGTTTAATATACACATAACATATAGTTCTCTTACATTTGTAAGACAGGCATATGAATTGTGTTGATATTCACAAATGACATATGATTATTTACAGAATTCCAGATAGCTGAGCTGGCAATGTCACATTTCTCCCCTCCCCAAAAACTCAAACTAGCTTTTCAAGTGACCCTTGAGAAACACTGCTTGAGAGGCTTCAGCCTATCTGGGAATACCTTACCCCATTCCCTGTCTTGAGAGCTCATCTGTGTTGGCATTGCTAACCCCACTGTGGTGCTGCACTGTCATATAATATGCATACAACCCTAGGCTCCACCTTAGTAACTTGGCATTTTGCTGGCTGGCTCGATGCCCTCCAAATATTAATAGAATTGATTAATTAGATTATTACATGAGTTTCTTTTTGGAAACATATTATTATACTTTCATATAGAATTAGTATAAACATCTTTGTTATGTGGTTTTGGTTAAATTAAGTTACATAGGTTTTATATATAATCTATTAAAGAAATGTAATCTTATTTTGTCAGTACTATTTTAAAACCTTCTAGATCCAAAATATTTATTCACTTATACTTTATTGCACTATATTATTAAATATAATTCTCAACAAATATGACGGTATATATATATATATATATATATATATATATATATATATATATATATATATATATATATATATATATATATATATATATATATATATATATATATATATATATATATATATCTATATATAGTTTCACATACACATGTTGCAGAGCTTTTGCATAAACATAAGTCATAACTTGTTCAACTCATATGGATCTAGATTAATATGAGAGTTAATTATATATATATATATATATATATATATATATATATATATATATATATATATATAGGAAAACATTCTTTAAATATTTTTCTTTATTTTATTTTATTATAAAGACATAGGCATGGAATGGTGGAGATGAACTTATTCTGATTCTTTTGTTGGATAGGATAGCTTGGATAGAACTGCTATGTAAGTCTGGAGTTATATACTCCATGTGGGGTAGGATAGATAGAAGTTCATTATGTTGTATCATTTTTGAGATACTTATTCTTTTTTTTTTTTGGTGTCTACAAAAAATGCCTCTTACATATTAGTATTATTTCAAAATCCACTATCCTTTTCACAAGTTACATACATTTTGCTAGTGGTTTATATATGACAATATAGTATAAGTTACAGAAATCCTTGCATAAAATATAAATTAGGTTATAATAGATGAGTTTAAAGTTTTTTATCAATTAACATTGATGGTTTGAATAACAGCTGAAAAAAGAAGTTTCTATACATATTTAACACTATTCTCACCTCAGATTATATTTGTCCAAGAAACACATCTATTAACAAATTATATAGACAGACTTAATAATAAGCAACATACAGTAATAGCTAGTTCACATTTAATCAAAAAAGAAGAGGAGTGGCTATTTTGTAGAAAAACTCTTTACCTATACCACACAATTTAAATAGCTATAATGATGAAAAAGGTATGTTTTGTTTAGCTAATATATTAATTAATAGGAACATATATTCCTTATTAATTTTATATTGGATTCCTGGTCTAGGTGTCAAAACAACCAAAATTCAACTAGATCAGGTTCTGCAGTATTCATAGGGTAGTTTCATCACAACTGGATAATTTAGTTGTATCCTACATTAAAAAGATACTAATACTAAGGGGAAGCGTAAAATATCTTTCACTGCCAAAGCATTAATACATTTTGCCAATATACTGGACATTAAAGATACTAATGAATTTTTAGTTAAAGACCCTATTTGTTTTACTCATTTCTCAAATAGACATGGCTTACAATCAAGAACTTATAGAGTGTTTATTTCAAATGATTTAATTACATATTTAGACAAAGTTAAAATAATTTCATGCCCAATTTCAGATCATAATGCCCTAACATTTGATTTTTATGAACTATAACAATAACATGCATATTAAAATAATTCTATCATATATTATTGGTCCAGTGGGCGTACCGTGGCGGTACTCGACAACCCCACACCCAGCATTGGTTATTGCTAAAGGCCTGTCGACATTTTATATAAAATAATTACTTACTTTTCTTAAAAAAATAAATAATTTTATTAAATTGCCCTGCAAAATAACTACTTTTGCTAAATAATGGCATTTGCATCTTCTGATGTTTGCACTGATGTAACACGTCAGGCAGGGAGTGATGTAAAACAGCGAAGCACCACGGTACATAAGATTTTACTTACTGTTACTGTTTTTTAATATTAAAATCTTGGTGAGGGTTTAGCATTTTTAAGCATAGTTTAAATTGTTTTGTTGTCTTTCGTTGCTTATTTTAAGTAAAAACATTTAAACCCATTTAAACTATTTTAAAAAGAAGGAGAAAGCAGCGGAAAGCAATTTACTATATAAGTATGTTAAAGGAAGGAGTTTAAGCGAGACAGTTTTAAAAAAAACAGAGAGATCTAGCTTTTTCTTTTTTTCGCTATATTTAACTCTTTTAACAACAGTTAACACTTTTGTTTAGAGTTTAGTTAAGATATAGAAAAGTAAAATAATCGGGACCTTTCCCATTTTCATTAGTCAATTTACAATTGCACTACGTAGCCAATCAGCATGCATGTTTTGGAATATTAATGGGGGGTCATGGTATAATACAAATTTGAAAGATTTTATGGAATTTTTCAACAAAAGAGATACACATTTATTTAGAATTTGAGAATACAAAGGATACATCAGAAGCTTATATATGAGATGCTATCAAATCCTATTTATATGAAAAAATTATAAATTGGTATTTACTAAAAAGGATAAGGATTTAAAAGATTTACAAGAAAAAAAACGATAAATTAAAACTAGAAAATTAAATTAATAATAGTATCTCATTAAAAGAAAAAATGAATTACAAAATAAATATTTAAAAATTCTAAATCATAAAATTAAAATAAACATGGAAAATATTAATTTAACAAATTACTCAATAAACCCAAAATATTTATGTAAAATTCCTTCTAGAACTAAAATGATAATCAAATCACAGAAAAGAATTATACATTGAGAATAAAAAGGAAAAAGTTACTGCAACTGAAGATATACTTAAAGAGTTCAGAACACATTTTATTAAAATTAATCAATTCAATCCAGTAATGGAGTCACAAGTAGCAATAGAAGTATTTATTAGCAAATACACCAAAAATAGATTGACAGGTCAGCATTGAAAATAATTGATAAGCCTATATCAATGCTTGAACTTATAAATCAAATAAATTGTTATTATTTATTTATTTTATTTTACATTTGTTGACCTGGAAAGCCCGACTGGACACATGTCCATTTTCAGTGGAGGCCCAGGGAGAAAAGCTCCATTTACATATGAGAACAAAAGGGACATTAATATATATAAACAAGTTAATAAGGATGGTGGTATACACATACAAAACAGGTTTACAAACATAGGTAAATATGGCCAGATAGCACAGGCTCATAGTAGGATAGTAGTTGCAGGTATCATAGTTATCTCATCATATAGTATATCACATTTTATACACATTCAACACATGCAGTATATTGCAGACTTATACAAATAGAATATATACAGTGCTTAGCAGATTTGTAGATAGTTTCATTATGTCTTAGCTTATAAAGGCAGACAATTAAAATGTGAGAACTAGACTTGAGATTATCCATAAGTATAGATATTTCTTGCTTATAAAGGCAGACAGTTACATGTGAGAAACTAGACTTGACATTACCAATGAATGTAGATATTTCTTGTAATTCAGTCTTTATCCAGGGGTGAGACAAGAGCATAGCCAGTTGTTTTTGAGGTGGGCTTTTAGTAGTTTTTTGAATTGTGTTGTGGAGTTATTTGATGTTAGGTGAGTAGGTAGGGAATTCCAGAGTTTGGAAATGTAGCAGCTAAAGAGAGATTTTCTGCCTCATTGTTATGTTTGGTAACTTCAAGGAGATTAAGTGTGCTTGATCTCAAGGTTCTTGCTGTGGTGTGAGGATGCATTAGATTATGGAGGGCTGGAATTTTATCTGTGTGATAGTATAACTTGTGTGCTAGTGACAATTGATTGACTTGAAGTAGTTGAGGAAACCCCAACCAGTTCAATTTTTGAGATATACACAGTGGCGTGTTGTATATGCTGATTCAGTTGCAAATTTAGCTATCTTATTATAGCAGGATTCTAATTTGTGTAGTTCTGTTTTATGGAGGTTGGTAAATACTGAAGATGCATAGAGGAGAGTGGATAGCAGATGTGTCCTGGCTATTGTGGTTTTGGATAACTTGGAGAGAAATTGCTTGTTACGATAAAGTAGCCCTAGTTTTTTGTGAACCTCTTTTATGGTTTGGGCAATATGCAACTCAAATCTTAGGTGATTGTCTATTTCCATGCCTAAACATTTGGTGTGGGTAGTTGGGGTAATAACAGTTTTGTTATTAGAGGTGATAGTGAAGTTGACAGATTGGGGGAATGCTCTATATAGGTGAAGAGGAGCAATTTGGTTTTAGCTGGGTTAAGAATAAGCTGGTGGCTTCTAAGCCAGGTTTCAGCTAGTGAGAAGCATTCTTATGTTTGGGAGTGGAGGTGTTCAAGTGTTGGGGCAGCGCATATGATTGTGGTGTCATCTGTGTATTGAATTATTGTGGCTTTCAGCATGGAGGATGAGAATTTATTGGAGAATCGAGTGAAGAGTAATTAACCAATGATGGAGCCTTGTGGGACTCCTAGTGATACTGGTAGTAGAGAGGATATTTGGTTCTGTCATTTTACAGCCTGTTGGTGACAGATATATAGCTCTTAAACCACATGAAGGAGGAGAAACTGAGTAGTAAGGTAGATAGTGTATGGAGACGTTTGTTATGATCAACCATATCAAATGCTTTAGATAAGTCTAAGAATATGGCAGAGACTAGCTGTCCATTGTTTCTGTAGTGAGTAATGCTATTAGTGAATGCTATTGGTGCGGTGGTGGTACTATGAAAGGGTCTAAAGCCATGTTGGTTTTTGGATAGCAAATTGTTTTTCTGAAGGTAATCCATGAGTTGTGTGTGTATGACCCATTCTGAGATTTTAGATAAGGGTGATAAAATAGCAATGGGATGATAGTTGTTGAATTCAAAGGAGTTGCCTCCTTTGCGTAATAGTATAATATGGGAGGATTTCCATATGTGGGGTACTTTGCTGTCAGAGAAGGACCTATTGATGAGGATTGCAACAGGGTAGGCTATAGCTGGTGCAGCTATTTGGAGGTATTCTGAGGATAGGTTATCGGCAACCAGAGTGATAAGTTTGAGTTTTTGAATAGTTTTGATTGATACTGGCTGAAAGGTGAAGTGGGAATTATTTGCTTTTTGTTCTAGTTGTTCTGTTGTAGTTGGTGTGTTTGTTAAGGTGGGGGGGGGTCTAGTGTTCAGTTGGTTATTTGCTGGGGCTTAGATTGCCTCATTAAAATATTTATTAAACTGGGTGGGGATGTTATCATGGTTATTCTCAGTTGTAGGTGAGGGAGTTGTAGTTTTCCCAGGTTGTAATACAGAGTAGATTGCAGCCTAGTACTTCATTTTTTTACTCAAATTATTTTTATTTTGATGAAATAACACAATAATTTAATACATTCATAACATTCAATAACTATTTACAGTATTTACATTCAGCCTGACAAAAAGGATTCAGATAGAAACATGTGTAGTTAAATAATAAGTTAATATATAAACTATGATAGTAAGGAAGAGTTTGGTTCCATCTGTAGGGTATCAGTCAAATTCAAAACTTTCCTCCACAGACTATTAACCAATGGCTTAGGAAAAGTTCTTAACTCTTTAGTTCTTTTCTCCATTAGTATGCATTTCTTCAGGGATGATAGGAATTCCTCCATTGTGGGTTCTACATTATAGTTCCATCTTCTAGTTATACATTTTCTGGCTATTGCTAACATTGTCCACAACAAATACAGGTAATCTTTCTTCATATTATTACTATTAACAACATTCAATAAAATTAAAGACTTTGTCAAAACAAATATATCAGTATAGATAGCTTGAAGAAATGTGTTAATCTCATTCCAATATGGTTTAATATTAGTACAGTCATATAAAATATGAGACCAGTCAGCATTACTGGACAGATGACATCTCTAACATAACTTGGTGTTTGAAGGGTTCATTTTTGGCAGTTTTTCAGGTGTCAAAAAGGATCTGTATAGACATTTCCAATGAAAAATCCTCCAGAATTGTGAGTAAGAAGTTAGTTTACCTGAAAATAAAATGTTTGTTTTATCTTCTATCGATAATGATACTTGAAACCCTTTAGTTAGGTGTTAAAGAAAATTCAAAGATCAATTCACGTAAGGTTCAGAAAGGCATCCTTTATTACTTGCAGCAAGGAGACAAAGCATGTAGGTACAAGGTTTGTCTGATTTTCAATAGCTCAGCCTGCTGTTTTTATACAGTTCTTTGCACGTACACTATACAGTTCTCTGCATGTACACAGCAGATGCCTATCAGTTAATTGCTGACTTTTACAAAAACATCTTTTAGAATTTAGCTTGTCCACAGGGCTTGCCCTGTCAAACCCAGTTTCTGAGTTATGGTCCTGTAACTGTCTCTTCCTAACACAACATTTATCTGTTGCTAGTGTGAGGCCCCTATCTCAACATTCCACAACAAGAACAACAGACGTTTAGGCATCAGCAGCTTTTACAGAGATCACCAGTATTTACACATTTTACATAGAATAAATGTATTAACTCTTAACCCTTTAAGTGCAGAATTGTACACTATACTATTTGTACATTTCTCTAACATTAGGTATTGCAAGTAAGAATCTTTAGGAGCTATCTTATAGACAATTCAAGTGTTATATAGATATGATAATTCATTCTTAACATTGATATTGTTATACAGAATTCCAAAAATTCACTTTATAATTTTTGGTACAGTTTTGAAGGATGAGTTATGTATTCTACACAGATCCTTAGTGCATGCTCTGACACTCTGAAGAACCAACCAGTCCTTAGGGGATAGGCCATAGGCTGACAGTATACTTTGTGTGTTCAAAGCTTGCTGGTTTTCAATACATTGTGACCAACAAAATAGGTTATTATTTTCCCATAAACCAAAAATCTCTCTATGTGTTTTATCAGGGAAATCCCTTGTAATAGTAAATGGCATTAAAAAACCTATGCCACAGTCTTATATCTAAATTTGTGTTAATGAATTTTCTAAACACATCAAAAATATTGTTTATTAGTGTTAGTTTAGTTAATTTTGTTGTACTATACTGTAAATTTAAACTTAAATAGCACCATATCTTATCTTCGTCAGTTACCAAAGCATTCTTTGATAAACAATTCTCATTCATTAGTATAATGGAGTGTAACTGTTTCCAATTGGAAGAGTATCTAGGATTTATCCAGTTCATCACTATTTTAATTATAGATGCCTTTATATAAGTTTCAGTCTCTGGGAATTTTAACCCCCTTGTTCCCATTTTCTGATATGATGAGAATATGCCACTCTGTTTTTTAGGGTGCCATAGGAATTTCATCAGAGTTGAAGTGATTTCTTTAAGGATTTTCTTTCCTGGTGAAAGTATAATGGCTTGTGCTATATATACTGTTTTAGGTAACAAAACCATTTTTATCAGTTGTAATCTATCATCAAATGTTATAAACAAATTATTCCATTTGCTTATTAATGTCTTGATTAAGTCTATAGCTTTAGTATAGTTAAGCTGTAAGGTTTCCTCTATATTCTTGCCTAGGACTATTCCTAAATAGTCTAGAGTTGAAACTTGGTTTCCAGTAATATGATTAACTGGAACCTGTGTGTTCTTTTTTTATTTAATAATACATATTTTGATTTAGAAGGAGAGCCCTGAGATTTTTTTGAATTTGTTGTTGCTATATCCACTTCACCTAACACTTCCGTATAGTTGGGTAAGGTAAGTAAGACATCATCAGCAAACATCATTATTTTAGAAATATATTGGTCATATATATTTATACCTCTTATCTTTGGGTTATTACATATTAAAATGGCAAGTATTTTTATGGCCAGAGAAAATAGCATAGGGGACATGGGACATCCTTGTCTAGTACCTCTAGTGACTTGGATTGCTTTGGAAGTAAAGGGACCTAATTTGACATATGCTAGATTATTTTCATAGATTTTCGTTATCATTGTTATAAAAAAAGGGAGGAATCAAATAATAATAAATAACCCTAATTTAAGGAGTCAAAGACCTTTTGAATATCTAGACCTATTATCAGTGCTTCATGGTTTCCTCTATTGATGTAATCTATCAGAGTTAATACTCTTTTAATATTATCCTGTGTATGGCTGTTATGTATGAAACTAGTTTGGTCTTCATTAATTATTTTAGATATGGGTATTTTCAATCTATTGACCATAACTGACATAAATAGTTTATAATCAATATTCAACAAAGAAATTCGTCTATATGAGTTGCAATGATTAGGTTCCTTATTCTCTTTTAATATAGGGGAAATTAGAGAATATCTCCAAGAAGGAGGAATATTTGCTAATATTTGAAATTCAAGAAAGATTTTTATGTAGGAGATAGATTTTAGAAGAAGGGAACATTCTATAAGTTTTGATAATTAAGCCATCTATTCCAGGTGCTTTATTAGACTTGCTTCCTTTAATCCCATCTATAATTTCCTTTTGAGAAATAGGTTTTTGTAGATCTAACTTAAGTTCTTCAGGAATTCTTATGTTGGGAACTATATTCTTTAACTTCCCACATTCATTTGTACTTATTTGATCTTTATGATCCTCTGCATAATGATAATTAAAAGCCTCCATACTGTCCCCTCTGTCTGAAACTTTTTTTCCTTTTTCCTTCATAAAAGATACAATCAATATTTTCCCTTCATAAAAGATACTATCAATGTTATTAATTTTTGATTGCATCAACTTTCATAGATAGGTTATGAAGATGCTTAGGAGAAGTAGCATAAGAATTTAATTTCAGTTTTTCCATAGCTAAATTAGTTTTATGGGATAATATTTCATTGTATTTCTTATTTGCTTCTTCTATTTTCTTATTATTATCTGCAGCAATTACGTTTTTATTAGATTTAAGAAATAATATTTGATTTTGGAGTCCCATTCTTTAATTTTATTTTTGTACCAGCTAATGGTTTTACCATGTAGATAGGCCTTAAGAGAATCCCAAACCATAATTGGATTTGCTTCAGTTTATAATTAGTCTCTAAGAAAAGTTGAAGTTCAGAAGTTATCCAAGATTTAAAGTCTTTAATTTTTGTGATATATGAAGGAATCCTTGAAGTAATAACTAATTGATTGAATTCCAAGTGTATTGTTAAAAACGAGGAATTATGATCTGAAAAGGGACAAGGTTGTATTGAAAAATTCAAGATTTTAGAATAAAGATCTTGTGAGATATAAATTTTATCTATTCTAGTTTGGGTACCACGTCTATAGTCCTGGTGTGAGAATAATAAAGAATTTGGTCCCAAAGCATTAAAGGTATCTTTTAATTTAAACATTTTCTGTCCATTTTTTAACTGTTTAGCTGAGGATAATAGTCTAGGAGATTTCCTATTGGTAGTTTCTGTAATATCTGTGATACAACTGAAATCACCTCCTAGTATAATATTACATTTAAAAGTAGTTGCAATAAAGTCTAAGTATTTCTTAGCTAGTCCAACCCCCATACCAGGGAACCAGTATAGATTAACCAGGGTCCAAATTCTATTATTAAACTTAAGTATAACTAAGGCCATTAGTCCATCATTATCTACATGTTTGTAAATGATTTGGGAATTTAAGAAAGTATGTTTCCATAGAATTGTTACTCCTCTGGTCTTATGTTTATAAGAAGATTGCACAATTATTGTGTATTCCTTAGGGTCCCACTTAAATGTGTCATTTATTTTAAAGTGTGTATCTTGGAGAAAAAATACTTGAGCCTTGTTTAGTTTAAGATACCTTAGTAGGTTGGCCTTCTTATATGGGTTGTTTAAGCCATTAGTATTTAAGGATATCAAAGTTAAATCCATATCAGAATTCTTTAAAGATAAATAATAAAGGAACTTGTATTAATAGAATCCTGTATACATAATACTCTGCCTGAATAGACAATAGAATATCATTTGTTGTATTTCTATTTATCTCAATCCAAATAACTTTCATCATGAAAGATAAAAGTAAACAATTGTGTCAAGCATTTCAAAATTAGAAAAACAGTTAAATAGCAAAAAATTAGCATATTTCACTCTGATATAAACATTAATACACCATATACATGGAATGAGATACATTCCTAGTCTAGCAAACAAAACTAAATCTGCTAGACTACCTATCCCAACCATCAACCTTTGTTGGTTTGAGCCCATGAAAACAAAGTAAAAAATGGAGAGTATATTATAAATTAAGAGAAAAATAGTAGTGATAAACAACTAATCAGATATTGATTCCAGTTAGGATTTAGAGATGAGTTACATGCACTGTTATTAGAAACATTAAACATTTATACAGTAGATATATTCACTAAGGAAGCAAGAGACATATTAGGATGTATATAATCTGAATTTAGTGCTTAATAGACTAAGGAAACATTAGCTTTATTAACAATCTAAATGATTACCCAAAATACCTAAGCATGTCATATGTATTAGTTCTAATAAAAACTTCAAAATGGCAGAACAAATCAAAGAATCATTTAGCATTTGTATTTACTGGGGGAAGGCATGCCCGAAAGCAGCTAAAGGCTAGGACTGTGATAGTGAGGGTCGTAACTTTGAATGTTGGCAGTATGACTGGTATAGGAAGAGAGCTAGCTGATATGATGGACAGGAGGAAGGTTGGTATATTGTGTGTGCAAGAGACCAGATGGAAGGGGAGCAAGGCTAGGTGTATCGGAGGTGGGATCAAATTGTTTTATCATGGTGTGGATGGGAGGAGAAATGGTGTAGGAGTTATCCTGAAGGAACAGTATGCTAAGAGTGTTTTGGAGGTGAAAAGAGTGTCTGATAGAGTGATGTTTATGAAGCTGGAAATTGATGGTGTAATGATGAATGTTGTTAGTGCATATGCTCCACAAGTTGGGTGTGCGATGGATGAGAAAGAAAAAATTTGGAGTGAGTTGGATGAAGTGGTGATGACTGTGCCCAAGGGTGAGAGACTGATGATTGGAGCAGATTTCAATGGGCATGTTAGTGAATGGAACAGAGGGGATGAGGAAGTAATTGGGTAGGTATGGTGTTAAGCAAAGGAATGCAGAAGGTCAGACGGTAGTGGATTTTGTGAAAAGGATGGCCATGGCTGTGATGAATACTCATTTTAACAAGAGGAAGGAGCCTAGGGTGACATACAAGAGTGGAGGAAGATGCACACAGGTGGATTATATCTTATGTAGAAGGGCCAGTCTGAAGGAGATTGGAGACTGTAAAGTGGTGGCAGGGGAAAGTGTAGTAAGTTAGCATAGGATGGTGGTTTGTAGGATGACATTGGTGATCAAGAAGAGGAGGATGAGTGTGAGGGCAGCACCAAGGATCAAATGGTGGAAATTGAAAAAGGGTAATTATGAGGTGATGTTCAGGGAAGAGTTAAGACAGGCACTGGGTGGCAGTGAAGAGTTACCGAATAGCTGGGTAACTACAGCAGAGCTAGTAAGAGAGATGGCTAGAAAGGTGCTTGGTGTGACATCTGGAAAGAGGAAGGAGGACAAGGAGACCTGGTGGTGGAATGAAGAAGTGCAGGAGAGTATACAGAGAAAGAGGTTGGCAAAGAAAAGGTGGGATTGTCAGAGAGATGAAGAAAGTAGGCAAGAGTATAAAGCGATGAGGTGCATGGCAAAGAGAGAGGTGGCGAAGGCTAAGGATAAGGCGTATGAAGAATTTTATAAAAGGTTGGACACTAAGGAGTGAGGAAAAGGACCTGTACAGATTGGCTAGACAGAAGGACCAAGCTAGTAGAGATGTGCAGCAGGTAAGGGTGATAAAGGATAATGAGGGAAACGTACTCACAAGAGAGGAGAGTGTGTTGAGCAGATGGAAAGAGTACTTTGAGGGGCTGATGAATGAAGAGAATGAGAGGGAGAGAAGGTTGGATGATGTGCGGATAGTGAATCATGAAGTGCAGTGGATTAGCAAGGAGGAAGTAAGGATAGCTATGAAGAGGATGAAGAACGGAAAGGCTGTTGATCCAGATGACATACCTGTGGAAGCATGGAGGTGTTTATATGAAATGGCAGTGGAGTTTTTAACTAGATTATTTAATGAAATCTTGGAAAGTGAGAGGATGCCTGAGGAATGGAGAAAAAGTGTTTTGGTACCAATTTTTAAGAATAAGGGTGATGTGCAGAGGTGTAGTAACTACAGAGGGATTAAACTGATCAGTCACAGGATGAAGTTATGGGAAAGAGTAGTGGAAGCTAGGTTAAGAAGAGAGGTGATGATTAGTGATCAGCAGCATGGTTCCATGCCAGGAAAGAGCACTACAGATGCGATTTTTGCTCTGAGCATGTTGATGGAGAAGTACAGAGAAGGTCAGAAGGAGTTGCATTGTGTCTTTGTGGATTTAGAGAAAGCATATGACAGGGTGCCTAGAGAGGAGTTGTGGTATTGTATGAGGAAGTCGGGATTGTCAGAGAAGTATGTAAAAGTGGTACAGGATATGTGTAAGGGTAGTGTGACAGCGGTGAAGTCTGCAGTGGGAGTGGCGGAAGCGTTTAAGGTGGAGGTGGGATTACATCAAGGATCAGCTTTGAGCCCTTTCTTATTTGCAATGGTGATGGACAGATTGACAGACGAGATCAGACAGGAGTCCCCTTGGACTATGATCTTTGCAGATGATATTGTGATCTGTAGTGAGAGTAGGGAACAGGTGGAGGAGACCCTGGAGAGGTGGAGATATGCTCTAGAGAGAAGAGGAATGAAGGTCAGCAGGACTAAGACAGAATATGTGTGTTTAACTGAGAGGGAAGATAGAGGAATGGTGAGGATGCAGGGAGTAGAGGTGGCGAAGGTGGATGAGTTTAAATACTTGAGATCAACAGTTCAGAGAAATGGTGAGTGTGGAAGAGAGGTGAAGAAGAGAGTACAGGCAGGATGGTGTGGGTGGAGAAGAGTGTCAGGAGTGATTTGTGACAGACGAGTACCAGTCAGAGTGAAAGGGAAGGTCTATACGAAGGTAGTGAGACCAGCTATGTTATATGGGTTGGAGACAGTGGCATTGACAAAAAGGCAGGAGTCAGAGCTTAACGTGGCAGAGTTGAAGATGTTAAGATTTGCACTGGGTGTAACGAGGATGGACAGGATTAGGAATAAGTATATTAGAGGGTCAGCCCAGGTTGGAAGGTTTGGAGACAACACTAGAGAGGCAAGATTATGTTGGTTTGGACATGTGCTGAGGAGGAATGCAGAGTATATTGGGAAAAAAGATGCTAAGGATGAAGCTGCCAGGTAAAAGGAAAAGAGGAATGCCTAAGAAAAGGTTTATGGATGTGGTGAGAGAGGACATGCAGGTGGCTGGTGTGACAGAGCAAGATGTAGATGCAGAGGACAGGAAGAAATGGAAAGAGTTGATCTGCTGTGCCGACCCCTAACGGGCGCAGCCAAAAGAAGAAGAAGAAGAATATTTACTTGCCCTCTGAATAAATCTTATCATGACAAACTCCCACTAAATAAAAACTTCACCAGAATTGGGTGTTAGCACATAGTGAGTATGTATCATTCCCAAAAGATGTTAACATAGATTTTTAGAAATATTCCATAAGACATATTTGTCCTTAATTCACTCCTAAACTTTTGAAATAGCAGATGTTTAAATAACTGACTAAAATCAATAATAATTAACTGGCATCAGTTAAAATGACAAAAATTAGTAAAAAACATTATTTATATAAAACTTACTATGGATAACAGGTCTTAAAAGTGAATGACTCAAAGACAAAATTAAGATAGAGATAGCTGTAAGTATCTACCATAGTAATAGGGTAATACTGAAACTCATAACTTGTTTGCTGTGTTATCACAAGTCCTGAGCTCTTTCCCTGTCATAAAGTGCTAATATACTAAAAAACATGATTTTATAATAACTGAAAACATGACAGAAATATAAATAATATCTAGTATACAATAAGGAAATCAACATATTAAATGCAAAGTAATTATAGTTCAATCAAAATTATTCATACATATATTTGCCAGGATTTAGTATGGTGTTTGAGTATCCTTACAGTTATTACCATTAGTCATAAGCATTTCCTGTAAATGTATAAGCCTACACTAAACGCTTGCTAACTGCATAGGAAAGTTATTTATAAAGATCTATTTATAAAAAACTCCAGTATATTCACTAGAAATAGTGGCTATAATTAATTGTTTACAAGAAAAAAATAACATTTCTGTATATATGTGATCACAGAATATAATCACTATTATAAAAGGGAACCATGAATATGTTTGCAGACAGTGTAGCTCATAATTCTTGTAATAGAAGCCTGCTATGCTATATTAACCAATCAGAGACTTGACATTCACAATTAGGCTTGCATATACACATTAGATGTAATGTAATCTGATCTGCATGCATAGAATGCATGATGTCACGACCTAAGAAAGAAAGCTTCACTTCTTAAATTTCAAACTGACATTTTCCCGCCCAGCATGCTACACAGTGCAGTTTCCTGACCTCACTTTAACTGTATCACAAAGTTTGCTTATTTACAGTAACAAATGCAAAGTTTAACTGTCAGATACTTCCAAACAGTAAAATAACATTCAATGCCAATGAGAGAGAAAACCGCACTTTAACATTAAACCATACAGGAAACATAACTTGTAACCATTTAAAAACCTTGTGCCGTAAAACATACAAGCATATAACTGTCAGAGAGACCCAATTTATGTCAAAAGCTGGCAAACAGCTTTTTGTTCACACAGGTACCAATATATATTCTGAAGCAATCAGAAGTTATAAATAGTAAAGAAACTAGATAATATATACTAAATCATAGAAATGCCCTGTTATCCCATGTATCCAAAACAGTTTTGATAAATTAATCTAAGCAGTGACTATGCCTGTGTAATAACTCAGAAGAACATTTAGCAGGGTAAAGGGCTATATATTATTTGAAATAAAGTATGTCATCTTAAGGTCATAAAAGCAAAGATAGCTTACTGTTCAGTTATATCACTCAATAAACCAGCAATATTATACTAATATACTAAAAGCATAAACAGTTATTTAATTTGTATATGGACAAAAAAGTATAGAAATGAAAAAGCAAAAAGAGAAAGAAAAGCAATAAGAAAAATATTGTCATGACATATCTTACTTGAAAATTTAGCAAGTATAAAACAAATTAATCCAGTTGCAGTAGATGTTTTGAGAGATTTAGTGGGAACAGTAGTCTTTGACTCAGTTTTTTGTTTTTTCTTTTTAACATCAGTTCAAGAAGATTTATCAGTAACTCTCTTCAGAGATGCAGATGCCCATTCCATATCTTCAGGTAAGGAAATAATGTTATCGATTTAATACAGGCAGTGCCTTCCTCTAGGGCATTAAATTATCTCATTTCATTCTGATATAGAATTTTTATTCTGGCAGGGAAAACAAGCAGAGTTTTGATGTTATTCTGCTTTAACAGTTTTATTAATGGCCAATGTTTTTTTCTTCTGGTCCACAACCCTGGTAGAATAGTCATTATCAAACCTAATTGGGTTTTGATTAAATTTTAATGGACTTTTCCTCCAGGCAGATTTTAGGACCAACTCTTTGACCAAATAAGATAGAAACGTTATGACTATTGATCTGGGAGGAGTAGAGGAGGATGTTGACACTGGCTTTCCTAAAGATCTATGGGCCCTTCCAATACCAAAGGACAGACCCTCCTTTAAATCTAAAATCTCTGGAATCCAGGTATTCAGGAAAGAAATTATATCTTCTCCTTCAGCTCTCTCATGGATGCCAAAAATCCTTATATTTGACCTTCTCTCCCTGTTTTCCAGGTCATCCACTTTATTGAAAAGCCAAATGTTTTTTCTGATGAGAAAATCTTTCTGGCTTTCTTCTTTCTTCATTCTTCCATCAAGATAAGTCAGGGATGCTTCTAAGTGTGTTATTCTGGATTGATGCAACTGTATAAGTTCCTTGAGAGAATCTGTTTGTTTCTGAAAGTTTTCATTGAGATTTTGTTAATTCTTCTTAAAATCATCCATTTTTAGTGAGAGTTCTTGTAGAGCAGATGTCACAAGCTGCATTTCTTTTTTTAAAGCCATGTCAGAATGAGAAGTCTTTGAAGTGCTCATCTCCACAAATGATATATTCTCCTTTATAATTTGAGGAAAAAGCTTTCCTAAGTTCACCAAAGTTACAAATAATATAGTTTATACTTTCATCTGTCAGTTCTAAGTATTTTTGCTAAAATACAGTAAGTTATTTCCTGTTTTTTATACTAGTTTCATGTAGCTCGGAAAAACTGCTGCTATCAGTTGGCCATCTTGGCTCCGACCCCCAGCACAGAACTTCTGAGGGTTTTTTGCATGTTTTTCTTGTAGATTTTGGTAATAGCTGATTGTGTCTATTATTCTGGTGCATTTTTTGGCTTGATTCCATAATTCTAAGTATTTTTGCTTGTCTAGTTGGGTTATCTTTTTGTGAAATTGGAATCATGCTTTGTCCCTTTCTAGGAGAATCAATTTGGTTGGTTTAGTAAGTCAGGGTGCATATTTAGCTATTATTCTTGTGGTTCTAGAGGGGGCATGATGGTTAAGAATTTTTATGGAGGTTATATTAAAGTACATTACTGCATCTTCTATGGTTAATTGTTTTACAGGGGTCCATTGCAATATCTTAGATCATTGATCAAGTCATTAGCATTAAAATTCTTTTTATTTCTGACTTCCCTTTGAGTTACTTTGCTTATTTGTGGAGTTTAGGTTCTTAGTAGATATGTTGGTTGGTGGTCACTAAGAATGTCAGGTAGACATCCAGTTAGGGATGCAAGGGATGGGTGGAATAGGAGTATCCAGTCCAGTATAGATTGGTGTTTGGATCTTTTGTCATTTCTGGTGGGGGATAATTTGGGTAAAGCCATGGAGGTTCATGTGGGTGACTGGATTTTGGCTAGAACAATTGAGCCAGTCTATATTAAAATCTCTAAGCAGGATATTTGCTTGGGGCAGGGAGGTAGAGATGTATTCAAGTAGGTTTTCTAAGATTGTCATATTATTTCCTGGGGGGATGTAGCAGCCAATTATATTAATATATTTGTTTGGGTTTAGTTGAAATTTGGCAAGAATAAGTTCTGCATTATTGAGTTCTGGTAGGGTAATATCAAGCTGCTTGAGAATGAGGTGGTCTTTGTACATTATGGCTAACCCCCCACCCATTTTGCCTACTCTACCTCTGTGAATATTATATCATGGGGCTGTAATTTCATTTTTGTGGATTTCTGGTTTTAGCCAGGTCTAAGTTAGTAAGACACTTTCAGGTTTGTATAGTGCTAATAGGGCATGAAGGTCATGAACTTTGTTAAGGATACTCCTCATATTTAGATTAAGAAAGAGGAGAGAGGGTTTTGTACTATGGAGTAAGGGGTTGTTTTGATTGGTGTTTGGGATGTTTGTTGTTTCTGGTCCTGGGTTGGGGTGTATGTCCCCACAACATGTGAGTTATTTAGTAGATTTGAATGGAGTTTGTTAAATTTGATGGCTATTTTAAATTGCTTTAGTGAGGAGTGGCATTTTTGATGGGTGGAAGTAGTCTGTGTAGATGGTAGTCTGTGTGGGAGGTTTGAAACAGGTATGGGGCTAGTTGAATGTTTGTTGGGGCTAAATAATCGTATAGAGTAGTGGGTTGTTTAGGGGTATTTAGGTTGTGGAGTAGTTGGACATGATAGTTTGTTAAGGTTGTTAATGAAATAAGAATAGTGATAGAGACTCTATAGAGAAGGACTCATGTTGGAGGGATGTGATAGGGTGTGCATTGTTACTTGTAATTAGGGGAGATGATAGAGTAGCTGGAGCAATAGTAGTTAAGTGATGTGGTAGTAGTGGTTTAAGCAAGAGCATAACTGGTTGTTACGTGCGATGGATTGATTTGTTTGGTGGGAGGAGCTATGAGTTAATGGAGAGGAGGGGTCTAATACAACACCAGGCAATAATGGGATAACATCAAACTTTACAAATTAATACCCAAAAATGCACAAAATATTTTACTTCATACCTTTCATTTGATTATTAAATGTTAAAGGTTTAATGATAGTCCCTCCATCATGGAAATATATGCTTATTTCCCCAATCATATTAAAATAATTCCATTATATATTACAAATTTGAAAAATTTTAGAGATAATTGATTACACTGACAATATAAATGATTATATGACATTAGTAAGTTTAGATACTAAAAGTGCATTTGACACAGTTAATTGGGGCTATGTGTTGTTAGTATTGCAAAAATGTAATTTTTCAGTAGACTTTCAGCAACTTATAAAAAATGTATATGATAGATCATTTGCTTATATAAAAATAGGTTCTTATGTTTCACAATCAGTTCCCATCACTAAGGGTAAGAAACAAGGTTGCCCCAGTCACCACTACTATTCACTTTAATTTATGGAACCCTTTGCAGACTACTACATAAGAGCAAAATCAAAAAAATAAAGTTTACACCTTGGTCATAATCTAAATTCAAAAATACTTTTATTTGCAGGCAATATTTTATTGACATTAACTGATAATGAAAATTCTCTTTATTCACTTGTTAAGGCTATCAAAAAATTTCAGTCTAAATGAGGTCTCACATTTAATGAATATAAAAAAGATATGTATAATCTCTAATATTTCTAGTATGGCAAAATAGTATTCTAAATATCTATTTAATGATGATAAAATAAAATATTTAGGAATAGTATTAACTAAGAACATTAGAGATATAATTAATATTAATTATAGTGATGGCTTACATAAAATTAGAACTCTTATTAATAAATGGAACAAATTCTTATTTACAAGAGAAGAGAGATTTGTAATTATAAAAATTATAATACTTCCAAAAATACTATATATACTACAATCTTTATCCATCTCCATTTATAAATAACATATTAGAGCTTTCAATACCCTAATACTTAAATTTCTTTTTCATCCTAACAGACCTAGATTAGTACTCAAACATCATCAAAGAAGTTGGATCTATGGAAGAATAAGTTTACTAGATATAGAACTATATTCTAATTCAGCCATTATAGAAACAATTATTTCCTGGACAGTAAAAATATTCTGCTAAGTGGAAAGACATACAAGACAATATCCTTATAAAAATAATCAACTAATCTATAACCACTATAATAAAATTAACAATAGTTTTCTTTGGTTATTAAAAGATTATATATTGGGATATCAGAATATATTAATAAATTCAACCTACGTCACTATGACAATCTCTAACTTCAGAAATCATGTTTATAGTGAGCCTGAATACAAAGCCTGGATATTCTTAATATTTCCTATAGCATATCTGCAAAACAATATTAACTCATTTAATACACTTACAATGAACATTTAGGAAGAAAAACAGTTAATATTCTGGTTTCAGTTAATGGACAAAGAAAAGATAAAAAATACAATCCCTAGATGTTATATTAAGTAAATTTAATTTAAATACTGAAATGTGGTTAGATGTTCGACATTCTAGATATGCTGTAAAAAAGAGAATAACTATGATGTAAGCATCAATAAAAAAGGAGATTCCAAAATGTATAGAACTTTTGATGTTATTGATATATCAGAACCTTCCAGAGAGAGAATGTTTATCCAGGATTTATAAAGTGATTAAAATTAAGCCAGATCTTTGTAAGGATAATTATTGGTACTACTTTATAACTATTAACAATTATTACCCAAGTGAAAATGAGAAAAAAATTATACAGCTTCTCCACAAACCACAACATCATTAAAGTGGATATTATTTTATGCAAATGCATGTACATAGCTTTTATTACAACTCATAAAAGAGGATTGATGTCTAAAAAGAAAGTTGTTTGTTGGAGATGTGGGTTGAATGTTACAGCTGATTTGCAACATATGATTTGTGAATGTATTATAGTTAAACCATTTTGGAATGATGGCAATTCTTTTTTACAAGCATTATTCAATGATAATTTCATGCTAAACAAACCACTAATTTTGTTTAATACACCAATTCCTGCATGTATGCTGCGGTGGTGGTGCTGCGGTAGCATTGTCGCCTCACAGTAAAATGCTGTCCTGTTCGATTCTCAGCTAAAGCGTCTTCTGTGTGAAGACATGCGTGAATGGGCATACCTTCGTTGAAGGTTGTGCATCAGGCCTGGCAAGTCGGTACGTAAAAATCTACTGCCAATCATTAGCGGACCGGAGTTCCACTGTGGCGACCCCTAACCGGGAAAAGCCGAAAGATACAACAAGAACAACAACACCAATTCCTGCATGTGTTAAGAAAATTGACTACTCTCTTCTTTGGACCCTTTTAAAAATTACAAGGAAAGTGATAACAAGAAAATTGGAAAAGTACTTCTACTCCAACAATGAAAGAATTCTCTAACATTGCAACCGAAACCTGTCAATTAGAGATTTTTATCAATAAAGAAATGGACATTAAACCAATCATTAAATATAAATTTGTTAAATACTTGAATTGTCATTTTTCTTATATACACAGTATATAAATAGTTGATTTTATGTTTTTTTCATTAATAATTAATAACTTTTATGTATCTATTCAATATATATATATATATATATATATATATATATATATATATACACTGTTATGATACCTTTTGTTATTTATTTATAATTCTCAATAAAAATAATTAGGAAAAACAATGTATAAGATACACTCTACACTGACTGATTACGTTACAGTGACCATGAAACAAGTTTACATGCAATATATGCTACAGAGATCCAGTAGCTGCAACCTGCAATCTCTCAACACTCCTGTTGGAGTCAGTGCTGCTGCAGGCCATAATGTCCTGCTATTCCCAAGGCATTTGAATCAGTAATGGCTCCTTAGTCCCATCAACCTCTGCTAAGGCCTGTCAAATACCTGAGCTGTTAAACAAGTCCTATGGGTCATAATCAAGGCTTTATCTCTGTATCCCACAGACACCGAAAATATTGAGCTATTATTATTTTGTTCTTGCTTTTTTTGGTGGGGGGGGGGGTCTGCCTTTGTTCTTCAACTTCCCAGTGTATCACACATGATATGCTGAGTTTTCAGTGGTGACTCGTGTTTTTCATGCAGTTGTAGTAATGCTGCAGTGTTCAATCGGTATCTCAAACCATTTAAGTTTTGATTTGACATGTTATAGATGCAAGTAAGAAAATACTGTATGAAGGAGCAAATGTTAGTGGGGACAGGCATGAGAGGATATGTATGGCAACATTTAATTAAAATTGGAAATGCTATTTCAAGACTGGTATAAAAAATGTGGGGTCATGTCATTCTGTCATAACTGCAAATGTAAGTGTCATGTTCTGTATGTTTTCTTTAATTATTATCAGCAAAGATGGCAAAAATAGTCTTTTACTTAGCTTGGGATTCCCAGGCAGGCAAGAGCCCTACAACCCATGCTTCTGCCTGGGAATCTCTCATGAGCTCATCTGCTTATGGTGAAAGTCAGGCGGTAGGGAGCAGACCAGTTTTTTTAGTTCTTCAGTGTGGCCCCTTTCTACTTTTAGAAGAGAACCCCCTCTCTTGTGGCTGGTCTTCCAATCTCCACTACAGCTTCCCTAGAGAACTCTCTCTATTCATAGCACAGGTTTGACAGACTCAGGATCCATGGGGCAGGCATGTAGAATTTCTGCTAGGTGT
This sequence comes from Protopterus annectens, assembly GCF_019279795.1. Lineage (NCBI taxonomy): Eukaryota > Metazoa > Chordata > Ceratodontiformes > Protopteridae > Protopterus > Protopterus annectens. The sequence goes on from NC_056728.1 coordinate 1,851,438,525, forward strand.
CACCTATGTGGTGTATCAGAGCCACCTGTTTTCCTCCAGGATGGCTGCGCTCACATCCATCCTTGCCATAGACTAAGGCACCTGACCTGTATTTGAATTCAGTTAATCTGTGACATAGTCAGGGCTTTATCCCTTTATGCCACAGAATGACTTACAAAACTAGTCTTAAATATAACATTCACATGCACAACCATGTGATTATTGGTCTGGAGCATTTCTCCCCGGGCCTCCGCTGAAAACAGGCTCTGTGGAACCTAGTCGGACTTTCCCGGTCAACAAATGATAAATAAAAAAAAAATATACACGTTAAGTATTGATGTAATACATGTATTCCCTACCTACAAATTCTGAAGTTGTGCCACATGTCTAAAGGATGAAAAAGATGGAAGGGTCCTGGAACTCAAATATTATTTAGTGAGTGGTCCTATAACTGAGCTCAGGTTTGCTTCCAAAACAAATTAAGCTGTGGTGTTGGGGGTAGATAGCAAAGTGCTAACATATAATAATTTGGTCATAGATCAGACATACAGATGTCAAACATATAATGCCATTTACTCAGCATATAAGGCATTAAGCTGTATAAATCAGGATATGTTGGTGGTATGGTGTGGCTAGATGTACAAACAGTGATCCAAGAGGAAACAGATGGTGCTACTAAGAAAGAAGTTCACAGGAGCCCAGCCTGTGAACAATGGGTACCTCAGTGATAAGTACAGCCTGAGCCTCTTGCATACATTGTAAAAGGCAGTAAGCAGTATAAAACTGTAGAAATGTGATCAGAACCAGATCCAGCATTAGGCAATCTAGGCTGCTGCCTAGGGCCCAGAAAGGCTGAAGAAGGGGGTGGCCATTCAACATTATTTTTAACTTATGGGTCTGTTTTAACTTTTAAAAGAAATAAAGTCTGCTTTTACTTTAAACGTTGAGCATGTGGTCTGCTTTGTGTGATGTATATGCATTTTCTGCATGCATGTCATGCAGAGCAAACAACCTGCTCAACAAATAAGGTGACTGGGGATTCACAGCATGAGATTCAAGTCAGCAGTGCAGCACTAGTATGTGCAAACAAATAGCTGAAGTGATTGGTTAATAAAGCAACCAGGGCAGGTAGCTTTTATCCCAGAGTTAATGCATTTTTGAAGTATGTGTGCAAAGCAATCACCACAATTAGAAAAGGTTAGTAAAGCAAGGTAAGGGTGGGTGTCTGTGTGTTTGTGTATAAAATACCCCAGAAAGGAGGCAATCAGGGTCGACCCTAGTACCATAGCTATGGGAGGCAAGATCTTAGTCATCCACATGAACTGTCAGGTCTCCTTCAATATTTTTGCTTTTTTTTTATGGTGGTAGACCACTGAGGATCACAGTCTGTCAGTTTCAGGCACAGAGTTTCATAATTATGTGGTTTATAAAATAAACAATGTAAATCCCATTGTTCTCTTAAACTTCTAAGTGATTTAAAGTAGTTTGCTGTTATTTATCTTCAACTGTGTAGAATGTCTCTGATTTTGCTTCATATTTATACCTTGCTCTGTTCTTGAGCAAGTCACTTAACCATCAGTGCTTTGTTGCAACTGAAAATTTGGACTAGGTCCTCAGTAGTGCCCTGAAATGCAAACCTTGTACCTACCCATGAGCCAGAGTGGTTACGGTGTAAAGGAAGGAAATGGTTGCAGCAAGCAGAAGTATCATCATACGAACAATGTTCTTTGAATGTTATTTTTAAGTTTTCTTGTTCTGTTAAATGATAACTGCATGTTTACTGTTTTTAGCTGTGAATGCATTTGACAGCATAAATTCTATAAGTTTAATGTTAATATTTTAACTATGAATTTATTTTTCTTTAACTTTTTTTGCAGGCACACAGGTGTGAAGTGTAGTTTTCATAGCACTTAGTGCAGATGAGTAAGATTATGATCTGTTAAACAGCTGCTTGCTGTAGTTCATGGTTTGATTCCCTCAGGCTTTATTTTTTTGTGTGACTCTGCCAAGTTACTTCATTAGGCAATGCTCTTGGGATGCTTATGAAAAGGATACTTGTGGCCAGTGAGCTATTCCAGGCAGTTAGCAAATGGATTGCGGATTTGTCTTTTGAATTCCTGCACTCTTCAGATAGACACTAATTTGTACTTCACTATATGCTATTTGACATGACTCTTGTTGTGTAGTTGATTGTCTTTGCATTTTCACTAAACATGCATTTCAAGGAAACAGATGTTTACTGTTTCTCTTGCAAAGTCTGTTTTTAATGTGAGTGTTTTCTTTAGAAATTGTCTGTCAGCGTTTTTTCCTGTAAAATTTGAAATAAAAGTTTTAAATGAAATCCAAATATGTGTGATAATTCTGAAAGTTAAAGAAGAAAATAGTATATATACTGACAGGTTTGAATACTGTTTTTGGTTATTGTGGAGAGACAGACAAGATATTGCTTCTGGAGGGCTGATTTGTTGCCCTGCATGGCATTCCATTTGTGCCCCATCAAGCTTTTTTGGCACTGAAGGTTTATGCAGCAACAAGAGGAGGCTTGTAGTGAGTTATACCGGGTCTATAGTATAGCATCAAACATTTAGGCTGTCGAACACCTAATCGTCGACCCCTAAACGTCAAAAGCTACAAACCATGAACAGCCAATTACGCAATTTTTTTTTGCAGGGAAAAAATTTGCTTGACCGTCATCGGGAATTTGCCCTTTTCCCCAATGTAGATCGATCTCAGAGTTGGTATATTTAGTTAGGGTGGGTGTAGGGGGCACAGATTGATTGGGGTTTGAAAGTTTGTTTTGTTTTCTGCTGGCCAAGCAAATTTTTCCCCTGTAAAAATTCACGTAATTGGCCGTTCGTGGTTTGTAGCTTTCGATGTTTAGGGATCAACGTTTAGGTGTTCGACAACCTAAACTTTCGATGGTATAATATAGACCTGTTATACCAGATAGGATAGCTACTCCTGATGGCAGACAAGACATAGGAAGGTCAAAAATTAGATATAATCATCCTGCACGCATGTAACGCCTTCCCATGAAATAGTATGTTGTATACAGTAATATATCCGTATGACTTTGGGTTATTCAACAATTCATTGTTTAGCATTCTTCATTTCACTAAAGAATGAATTAATATGTTAATAGGCCTGAACTGTGTAATATACATTAAAGATGTTTCGTTTTAGTAGTCGAAACAAATTGCATTTTAGCAATATAATTTGTTTTAAATAACTTCTTTACATTCTTCATTAGCTCTAAAGGGGTTGACATTTGTCATGTGATACAGTCTGTATTATTTGGGGGTGGTGATTAGAGCTGCCTGACTGTCAGCATCTAGTATACTACATATTATTGTGATACAGTCTTCTCTACAAGAATGAATTGTAAAGAATATCAGCATTTAGTTAAAAGCTATTATTCTGGCAATGTAGAGCAGAGCACTAAAACTCCAACATGTTAATGAGCTGTTTTACTGTGGCAAAGATGCAGGGTTTAAATCTTTCAATCTTCATCTCCCTACTGTTGTCGTTGTCTGCCAGCCCCTGTATATTGTACAGCTGATCTAGTTTAGGAAATATTATTGTAATATCACCTGCACACCAACGTTTTCATGTAATTTACACAATTTATTCTTCAAGAGAAGCAGGTACTGCATTTATAGATGAAGCACTGAAATGTAAAGTTGTTTCCCAGCAGTAATCTCTACGTTAGTAATAACTCTTCTTTAATGTGGAATTATTCAGATGACTTTACATCTACAGAGACTGTGCATATCGACAGTATATGTTACCAGCTGGTTAATACTTCTTAATGCTCTCAGAAACACTCTTCTATTTAAACTGCGCTACACATGAGTGGATCTTGTGCTGTGATGCTAGTGATCTTGGCTTGGTTTAGCAAATTGCCATCAGTGTCTGTGCTATAAAATTTGAAATAAAGGTTTTAAATCAAATTTCTGTAATCACTGCAAAAGTAAAGAAGAAAATATATTGACACATTTTTTTAACAGTGTTTATGGCTATTGAGAAGAGATAGCCAAGTAATGGGACACTGGAATGGTTGCTGAGAGGTGGGGTTGTTACTTTCCCTTGCCTTGGTCACCATTTGATCATGAACTGGTCCTGAATGTGACACAAAGACTGAACAGTACTGAATCATGTTGAAAGATCAAAGCAACTATGTGGAAATCAAAGCAATTTGTTGTTTTTCTTTTACAAAAACATCAGCTGAAATTCCTTTAGAATTTGTGCATTGGCAGCTACTTTATTATGTTGTCACCATTTCAAATATTGAGACTAGCACATTTTTTACATAAATGTTAGATTTTGTAAAATAGACATCCCCTGTAACCATAAAGGCACAGATTTCACTTTTTCATAAAAAAAAAAAACAGCCCTTACAGACTTTGAGTTATTCATATTGCTTCACATCACATTGAGATGCCTATGATATAAAATAACCATTTATGCAATAATAATAGGAAAGTTAGAAAATATTGTTTGTCCTGAATTCTCAGGAAATTTACCCTTTTTCATGTTTTTTGACAGGTCACAACTGCCTAAATAAGGACTGTTCTTTATAAAGAGAAAAAGGTGGTATCCCAACCACTTTGCAACAAAAATCCCCATAATGTGTTTATTGAAGAATGCTCTGAAGGAAATATGTACAAGGTTGTGATAACAGACAGAAGTAGCCATTGCTAGTACTAGAGAATTGTGTAAGACACTTCTTGTCGAGGGGGGGTAGATTAAAGAGTAATACTCTTTCTGACAAACAAAACATTGAGAATTACATACAGGTGTAGATGTTATACCAAAATTAGTATACCAGTAGTCAACAAGTTGTATGAAGAAAGATGGTGCTACAAATGCAAGGGAAAATATATCGAAAAAGGGCTGCAGCTATACAGCAGTAACAGAAAAAAAAGAAATGAAGTGAATTTATTTTGCTAAGTGCAGAGAATGTAGTTCATCAAAGTTCCAGGTGTTACAACAGAAGTGTTTCAGTAGAAAGAAAAGTGCTATGGAAATACTGCCTCATTGAGATGATATAATTCTACCTTATAGTAATATCTCAATGAACAGTAGTTATGTTTTCCTTTTTTCCTTTTTGCAAAGCAGCTAAAGAAAGAAAACAAAAAAGAGAAATAGTATTGTAGGTATTAAAACAAGCTTGTTCAGTAGGGTAGTTGTCATCTTCTTGAAGGACTAGTTGCATGACCAAGTAATGAGAGAGAAAGATATACAGAGAGAGAGAGAGAGAGAGAGAGAGAGAGAAAATCAATAAAATCTTCATGTTTGCATGTTATACTGTATGTTTAATCCATTTGTAAAAGACTAGTTCAGTGATCAAGTTACTAAACAGCAACCTAATGAACAAATATTGTAGAAATAGAATTATATTTAGTTTATAGAGTCAACTGCTCTTGTCATTTCTGATGGAAAATGAACACAAATTAGAGACACAATGAATGAAAGGTTCTGCTACTATATATGGGCAACACTTGAACTGTGATAAAATAAAAGGTGGGTAAATAGGTTAGATAAGCCTGGATCTCAGAACAACTATAGCACTAAATGACATACTGACTGACTGAGTGTTTGTTGACTCAGTTACTTAATTAACCAAAGCCCATCTTCAGTGGAGGCGTGGAGGGAGGATTTTCTTAAGAGGATGTTTAGGTGTCCCAAAGGATGAGTGACAGTTTCTCTTGAGCAAGCAGTTAGGGAATGGGAAAAGAAAGAGATGGCACCTCTCAGCCCACTTCATTGCTATCAGTACATCATGCAGGCTGCACAAAACACTGACATCACTCTGAAAACTTCTGATAGTGTATCATTCAGTGGTAAGAGCATCAAAACATTCATGTCAAGAGTGGCATTTACTTGTCATCTGAAGGAGCGACTGAGGTAACCTACTCTCATGATGAACTTTTAATACCTTGAAGATTCACACAATAACAAAGAATAAAGTCGTCCTTTAGTGTATTTTCTTTTATTTGACAAGGTGTCCTGCAATCCTTTATTTCTAGGTTCATTCATTTACCATTTACATTACAAGCCTTCTAAAGAATTAGAATTAGAAAGCTGCACACCTCCTTGCATTAGCTTTCTCTTGCACTCATTTGTAAACTGCTTGGTTTCAAATTACTGATAAATGGTTTTGTTGCTGCAAGCTAGACATTTCTCAAGTTCGAAACCCAGATTGTGCAATGTGTATGAAAAGAAGGAAATGTGCACTTTGTTAAAATGCCTAATTGGAGACTGGCACAGGATACTGTACAATTGCACAGCCACCAAATGAAAGGTTCCAATCTCCAAACTTCCTGATGTCATGTTACTGCAAACATAGATTATTGAAGCAAACTAGCTCAATTTTGAGTCCCTAGCCTGCACTACAGTGATATGAAACACACACAGGAAGAAAGTGCATATAATAACTAGAAAGGCACTGAGTAAAAAAAACTACTTTTCAAGTGCACCACCCTTTTAGGGTAAAAACATTGTGATGCTATTCAGTACTGATATCTCTGGAAATCTATTGCACCTTGGGAAGTGCAGTAAATTAATTTTACAGAGCCATTAGCTTTTGAAGCTCTTCAAGTGGTTACAATTTTGTAAACATTTGAAAAAATACTTTGATGAAACATGCTACATTTTTGCATTCTCTGAAAACAAATGTTTACTTTCTGTCTTGCTCAGTAATTAAAAGAAAATATGTAAAAAAATATTTGCATGTACAACGATATCACTGAATTTTAAACTGGAGACAAAGTATTAAAAGTAGGTTATGAAATGCAGGAGTTTATGAAAATTAGCTTTTGCTGAAATGTCTGACAAAACAGGTAGTTTTGTTGTACATAATTAATACATTCAACATGATAAATGCGTAATACATGTTAAATATACAAATATAAATAAAATGTATTATGTGAAAACAATTATGTGAATAGCATCAGCTTCCAAAGTGCCTAAGATGCCTCTTCAAAGGTTGTGTGCACTTAACAGTTTGTATACTTTGCCAAGTGTTTCACAGTTTCCTTCATGCTAAGGTAGACATTGCTGAAATAAAAAGCTTCCCACCCATATCTCTTCTGCTACAGATCTTTTTAATCTAACAATCATCCTTTTTATGAAAAAAATATAATTTATTTTGTTCTACACATAGTTAGTTCTTCAATTATGACTGACAGTTAGCCATGATTCTTTTTGCAAACATATCCTTTTTACCCAGACTGCCTCTTTGTTAAAGAAGCATATGTGTGAAACTTTGTCGTCACAGGTCTATATTACATGATCGAATGTTTAGTTAGTCGAATAACTAAACTTTGATCACTAAATGTCCAAGACCCAAAACTGCGAACACCAATTTCCACAAAGGGAAACAAGTTGTTTGGCCATTATGCAGATTTTGCCCTTTCTACAATGTGGTATGCTTTTCCTGTTTCACGGTGGGGGACCTATAGCTAGCTATGATGTGGTAGGGAGCTTTGCCTATAGTTAATTGGATATGGGGTAGTTCAAGAGATTCATAGTGTTTGACCAGTCTCAAGGTGTACTTATCCTTAATGAAGATGGATACACCTCCTCCTTTGGTTCTTTCACACTCAGTTTGTGGTCTGAATGTATGGAAGGCATTGTAGCCCTGCATGGCTGGGTTGCTTTCCATGCCTTTGAACCATGTCTCGGTGACAGACCGATGTTAGCATCTTTCAAAGTGAGGATTGCTTCCACTGAGTAGTTTGTTGTTTAGACTCCTAGCACTAAGCAGCAAAACCCTGGCTTTATCTAGAGAGGATTTTGTTATGTTGGGAGGCTGGTTATTTTGACACTGTCTAAAAAAGGCACAATAGGGGTGGCTAATGCCTTTTCTTGTATCTGAAAGCCTAGAGGAGACAGACGCAGACTATCTCTGCAAAGCAACATAGCCTGTTTACCATGTCTTCCCAGGCAGACAGATATTGGATCCCCTTGGACTGGCACCAGACACTAAGCCAATTGTTAAAGTCAATCATAGTCTGAGAGTCAGTCATTTCTCTCTTCATATAGTCCAGGGAGGTATGTCTTAAGACATTCACCTCAACATTCATCTCAACAGCCTGGTGAGGTGAAGATCCACGCGTCTCACAATGGGGTCACCTATAACCACTATATTAGGTTTTTCAACTTATGGGCTTATATGTTTTGACACTGGTGTGTGTGTGTGTGTGTGTGTGTGTGTGTGTGTCTGTAATTATGAGTTATGGTTGTTTTTTGCCTTTTTATGTGTGCAGGTGGTTTCCGTTTGGGAGGCCTTAGATCTTTTGGTAAGTTTCTAGTGAGTACCTTTGGATATGTGGGTTTATGTGTTATGTCCTTATTTAGTGTGGAAAGTGATGTGTATGTGCTGACAACCTGTTTGGCATTCGATTTGTCCTAATGTGAGAGTCTTTCCTCAAATTTCATAATGTAACTACATCTCTCACTTAAAGTATTTGTTTCAGGAGTAAGTAAGAAAACTAATATGATACAATTCAGAAAATGCTAGTTGCATAACGAGGTTGGGGTGTGACAATGACAAATGAGTAGGTACAATGTCTGCATTTTTTCTCTTTCACTTCTTAGATGTGATATGATATAGTTTAGTAGAAATATAGTCAAAACAAATGAAATTCAGAATTAGCAGACAGTTATGTGGGATTGCCAGAAAGCAATGGTTATAGGTCACATAGGTTGCAAATAGAGAAAGCATTTCCAGGCCTGTTAACTGACATATTTGATTTATTTTTAATAATTAGTATTTGTTGACAAGGTATTGGGCTAGTCTATGGATCCTTTTCAGCATTGACCAGGACTCAAAGAGCAATTAAACAGAATGTAACCAATAAAATGCAGGTTTGAAACAATATACTACCTAAATTGTTGATAAAGCAGTACACCACTCATAAGTTATACAAAATATGAGAAAAACATCTTATGCACAACCTTTACATATAGATTACCCAAATATACTAATTCTCTTATGTTCAAACTGATGTGTGGAAAGGAGAAATACTCTTTACATCATCTTGTGTTGCAGACACAGTGGATGGGAAGTTTCTTGTTTTAGATCTTTTTTTGATTAGATCTCATAAGATAGGGTCTGCTTTAATGTAGAATGCTATGTGATGTTGAATTGTGGAAGAGTTGGATAACGTCAGGAGCCTAGGCCAGTTTAAGCATTTTAGCATAAACTGTGGTAAGTTCAGCCATGGATATTAGCTATAAATCTGTTATGTTATGGTTTATCACCTCAAGTTTAATAAGTGCTATTGAGAAACGGTGGATGAGAATTATGTACCAGTTTGCACTTTGTGTAGAAGTAATGTACTAACCATGCTGGATCTTATTTTTAGTGTCAAAAACTTTTTAATTTGGCTGAGTGACCCCAAAATCTATTTTTTTTTTTTTTGGCCACAATACAAATATGTACTTGGTCATAGATCTTTGATTCTGGATTGACTGAAACTTTAAGATATTTTATGCTGTCTTTAACTTTCAGTTTTATGAGTTTAAAGTGTTGCAATGGTTCTTGTTATGATGGATAGAAGATCAATTATATTTTGATTTGATCAGTTTGAATAGACATTACTTTTTGACCCATATCTGTAAGGAGATTAAAACAATTTACAACTTTGTTAATGCTTCTCTTACCTATTTGTTTTCAAAAAAATTGAGTCTGTGTCTTCTATATATTTGAAACTGCTGAATATGAGCTTTTGGTCAAATATGGAGAACCACTAAGTTTAACATGTATGTTTATGAAAAACAACTTGTGACCAGTCAATACTTGTTGGATGTTTACCTGTATTTAATTATTTGATAACAAGGGAATAAGGTACAGTATGAAAGGCTTTTAACAGGACAAAGAAAGGTAGAGTAATGAAATGATCTTCACTTCCATCAATTACATCTACACGGTCTTAAAGTACTGTAGCAACCTTAAGCAGACGTTGAAAGCACACTGTGATGGGCTAGCACCAGCTGTGTAGATAACACTGCTCTCTCTGGCAGCTTGTAGGAGAGGATGACATAGTACAGGTCTCAAATTTCTACTGTTGCCTTCTTCCAAATTAGAGGATAGTCTGTTCATTTATACCATAGTTAAATAATATTAAAGCCAGAAGGGTAAATTTAAAGTGGACTCTCTGAATGCATTTACAGAGAATTGAATCAGCTCCAGGAAATTTATAAGGTCTCATTTTCTTTGTTATGTTGACGTGTTTTTCAGAAAATGCATTTTAACACACCACCTGTCATTTCAGTTTGTAAGAGCTATATTTAAAATCTGTCCCTAATTTTTGACCTTTCTCCCAATGTTTTTGGTTTTGTCCAGATTTCTTGCAATTAGAGGTTGAGAGTTATATGTGTATGCTTCATTACAGAGAGCTATGGAGAAATGCACAATATTACAGAGATACTCATACACCTACATAGATGCAAGTACCAACAAATGCAAAAGTGAATGTAAATCCACATACCTTCACTTTTCACAAAGACACAGAGCACCCAAAGTTAGCTGTTGTGAAACACTCATAAAAAAGAAACAGCACAAAAATTCACACTATACAATTGAAAAACATTTTCTAGGCAATCTATAGCCCACAAAATCCCGTCTAATCACTAGCTGAATACAAATTTGAGGATGGAACAGCTTAACGCTACAGTATTCCGTTTTTCAAGTGCTTTTATGTAGCCTTGATGCAGATTTTCCATACGTCGTGCCATCTCAATTATGAAACCTTGCATTTGTTTACATATTTTACAATGCATTTAGTGTTTTCACTCAGTTTTATTTTAGATATGAATGTGATATACTTCTAACTAAAGGAATTTACAAAACTAGGCATATTTCCAGCTTTTGTACAGCACATATTCAGTTTCACCTTTGGAAATGGTGCATATGTAACAATGTAGATCACTTCCCGTGCTGGGAACATTTGCTATCTGAACTTAACAGCTAGTTGTGATCCTATCACCTATCACTCTTTTTCTTTTGTCTACTGTTCTTGCAATATCTACTTTTGTTTGGTATTTTCTCATACTGTGCAGTTGCATACAGATTCCCAAACTCTAGTTTCAGCTCAGTTCTGCAAGATATCTTCCACTTACCTCTGCTTTTTATCTAAGTCTTATTAAATGATTGCTCACAAAGCAGAATGGCTCATACACCTTTGTTAAGACTGGAAAGTACACAAAAATCCACCCCTGCTTTTACACCTGATCATTTATTTAATACCGCTAAATTCATTCAGTTCCCCTGGCAAGTATGAGGGGCATGTCAGTATAGTTTGCAATCACCTTACCTAATGACAGATTCATCCTAATAACCAGGGGCACCTGGACATATTAAGTGTCCATAAGGAAGTCCAGTTACCTTATCAATATCAACTATTGTTTGTTGGATCATAGGATCATAGGAGGTTACTAGGCTATCGACCCAAAGGTCATTTCAAGCATAGCTATTTCATCACAATGTAATACCACAGATACTCTAGTCAATACCCAGGACTGTATTTATTAATAACTGCCCATGTCCAGGACAGTTGTGGGTGCTATCCCCATAAGAATTTATTGTGTCTCATCCACTCATCCAAGATCCTTTGGAACAGTGTTACAGATGTTCTCTGCTTCACATTAATTGGCAGCATATTCCAAGGATACGGCAGTTGCTGGTAGACAAATCTGTCCCTCCAGCATGTCCTATTCAAGTTTCAGGCCATATTTATGTCCCTGTAGCACTAGTCCCATTTGATTTACAGATGTGCAGCAAATTCATTAGGTTTGGGTCAGAGACTGCACTGTAAGCCAGGCATAAGTCTCCTTTAAGAAGTCTATATGATAATGGGTATAGTGATAGGGACTTTAGTCAGTCTGTGTAAGGCACATACTGGAGTCCCTTGATCTTCTTAGAAACCTCTGAGGTCTCGCCAATTGCTGCAGGTGCTTTGTATGGTACATGCTCATTTATACTCAATTATGGGCCTAATTAGTGACGAGCATAGAAGGGTTATGACCTCCTTTGCTCTACAGGTGATGCCTTTACTAATCAAGTGTGCTATGCAGAAAGCCCTCCTTACTACAGTAGACATATTTTGGTAAAAGTTAAGGTTGCATTCTACTTGTGATCCAGATCTCTTACCACTTTGTAGGTACATAGGGTATTGTTCAAGATAAATGAACAGGCAAGGAGGCTAGATTCAATCCAAAATTTATTCACAAATTCCACAGGTAAAGTAAGCACTTTCGGCTGGCAAAGAGACAACCTTCTTCAGACATTACATTCTAGAATTAAATGAGCATTTAAACAAAACAGCATGATGACATAATTTCATCCTAATCATGAATTAAAGTCACACTCACCTTATAATGACTAGATTACTTAGAATATAAAATATAAAATGTAAAATGTAAAACCACAAGACCTCCATATAGTCATTCTTATAAAAATAAATAGAAAGCACATATATGAAAATAAATGACCTTAAAAAGGTGATATACTTTTAAAATTGCATAAATATACTTAAAATATATTATATTATTGTAATTAATGTCTCTCCAAGCATTTAAGTTTTAACAAACATTTCAGGGAACACATTTCATTAAGTCCGGGGAACATATAGGCATTTGTTAACAATTGTCACCAAAGCTCCCTGTATTCTAAAGTTAAGGACCAAGGTCCACCTCTAGGATTAGTCTTCACTTGTTCTATAACTGAAAATAAGAAAAAATGGTCTTTATTCTCATTGATATGCCTTGCTAGAGCATTTGTACAGTCATTCTTTGTAATACAATACAAATGTTCATAAATTCTCCTTTTTAAGTGGCGCTCAGTCTTACCAATATAAAATTGGGGGCAACGTTGGCATTCAGCTAAATAAACAACTCCATTACTGTCACAATTATATCTGTTCTTAATATAATAAGTAGTAGATCCAATAGAAAATCTATTGGATACTTTAATATGCTTACACTGAGGACAACATCCACATTTAAACATCCCATCTGGTCTAGAAAAACTGGGATGCTTACTCTCAATCATAATTTTAAGATTTTTACCTCTTCTATATATGATTTTAGAACACTCAGGTACCTTATTCCTCAGACTACTATCATCCATTAGAAAGGCCCAATTCTTACATATGATAGCTCGTACTTCATGGGCATCAAGAAAAAGGCAGTAATAAAACAAAGAGAGATGGAAGTAACCAGATTCTCTTGTGAAACATTATTTTGTGAGACATTATCATCCTGCATAAGGCCTCTTAAACTTGAACTTTGAGGATGAATACTGTTGTTCAGTCTGGGTTTAAACCAACCTGAAGTACGTTTTTGAGTAACTTCATCTAGTAACCCCTCAATCAAAATTTGGGGATAACCTCTTGCAAGAAACATCCTCATAAGATTGTCACATTCATTTGAAAATTCATGATCCAAAGTGGTCATACGGGCAGCCCTCACTAACTGTCCTTTTATCTTGTTATCTGTTCGTTTATCTTGGAGTTTTGAATTTGTTTTTTTCGTACATAGGGTATTGTTGTTAATTTGATAGTGTGAAGGGACATTGTTTTTACTGAAGGCAATGATGGTGCATTTCTTTGCATTCAGTTTGCGATCGTGACTAAGATGCCAGTCGTTGGTCTGTGTAAGACTTTCCTGAAGTATACTGATGACATTTGCTGATTCATTAATTGCATCCAGTTTGCAGTCATCCACAAACTTGGTCACTCACAGCCCCTTAGTTTTTGCCTGAACTTCTGAAAAGTATATATGAAACAGCAGGGGGCCCAGTACTGGCCCTTGCAGCACCCCACTGGTGAGCACATCTGCTGGTTGATGTGGAGTCACCCACTTTGATAGTGTGTGACCAGTTTGAGAGCCAATTGATAGCCCATCATACAACAAAGGAGTTTACATTCAGTTTGCTAAGTTTATTGGTAATGACTGCATGTGGCATTGTGTCAAAGACCTTTGCCAAGTTGAGGTATGCTGTGTGCACAGATTTACCCTTGTCAGTGGCCCTGGTCACATTTTTGAAGAAATCCACCAGATATAGCAGGCATGATCTGCCCTTTATGAAGCCGATTTGGGTCAGATCCAGGGTTTGGAGGTCATCTATGTCTTTATTTATGAGGTCCTTGATATGTTCCATGAATTTACAAATGAGACTGGTCAGACTTATGGGTCTATAATTCTCTGGGTCTGTTGCTAAGCCTCCTTTGTGGAGGGAAATAACTGTTTCTGTTCTCCATTTTGCAGGAACAAAGCTAGTGGTTAGGTTGTGATTGAATAAGGTACTTAATGGTAATGCTAGTTCATATTTCAGTTTGTTTAGAAGACAGCCTGGGATGCCAGCTGGTCCCATAGAGGCTGTGTTTTTTTGCCTTAGATAAGGCTTTAATGGCCTATTCTTTGGATATGTAGGGTGGGGACGTCGGGCAAGGTTTGTGCTATGTTTGGAGGGGATAAGGGAGTGACATTTACACCAAATCTGTCTGCTAGCAGGTTGCTATTTCTGTGGTATAAGTGTGTGTGATACCATTAGTCACTAGTTCAACCTATACTTGGGTCTTACCTTTTAAGCTATGTACATAGATGTAAAAGGCCTTATGTTTATCCTTGACTGTACTTGCTAAGTTTCTTTCAAAGGAGCCCTTGGAGGATTTTACATGTTGTCTTATTTGCCTGTTGAGGCTGAGGAGGATGCTTTTCTATTCTTCTGGCCTCACCTTAGTTTTCTTAGATAGAAACTTTTTATGTTTGTTATAAAGTTTGCTGATGCTGGATGTCCACAAGCCAGGAACGTTGGCTTTGATTCTCTCTGGAACAACCGAGTCTATACACTTATATAAGTTACTGTACAGTACTTTTGTGTAAGCTTCGGTGTAGTTACCACTTCCAGGTGGGGGTGGGGCTTGGAATGCTTTTATACCTTCTCCAAGGAGGGTATAGTTTGCTTTTGTGAAGTGTTTTAGGTTGAGAGTTGCAGTGGTGCACCTGTTTGTCATGTTAGTTTGGACCAGATCTAGGATGTTTGCTCTTCTTGTTGGTGTTTGAACAATTTGTTCCAGGGCATTTGAGTTAACATAGTCAAGGAACTTTTGTGCAGGTGAGTTAGGGCTAGTGTATGTTTCTCATTTGATGGTGAGATAATTGAAATCTTCCATAACCAGAGTGTTTGGCAATATTTGGATTGACTCCAGTTTGGTCAGGTAGGCCTTGTGCACATCATGATTAGCTATGATTTGGTCTTAACTCCAGTAATCTGAACATGGAGTAACTCCTTTGAGTTGTCCAGTCTAACTAGTTGCGAGGTGAATTTATTTCTAATATAGATAGAAACACTGCCTCCTTTGGTTCTCGTATGTCCATTCTGTGGTCTGAAGGTGTGGAAAGCATTGTAGCTTTGCAAGGCCAGAGTATCCTTTAAATCCTTGAACCAGGTTGCTGTGATTGCACAGACATCTACAACCTCCAGTGATAAAAGTGCTCTCAGGGTGTGCAGTTTTTGGCTTAAGCTACTAGTGTTTAACAGCATAGCCCTTATTTTGTTATGGTTGGCATTTTTCATGTCAGCAATTTTGTTTTTGAGACCTTTCCTAAAAAGGCACTATGGGGTGGCAAGAGCCTTTGTAAGCAGCCAAAAGCCTAGTGGTGCCAGGTGCAAACCATCACTAGCAAAGCAGCAAGATTTGTTGACCATGTCATCCCAGGCTGACAGAAACAGGATTCCCTCTAAATGACACAAAACACTAAGCCAATTATTCAAATCAATAATTTTTTGTTTATATTGTGGCATCAATCTAAGAGGGTAATATGCTGCTCCAGGCTAGGGACATACCTGTTTAGGACACATACTTGGAGAGCTCAGTCATTCATGTGTCTCTTCATATAGTCCAGTGAGGTACTTCTCAGATCATTCACTCCAACATGAGCTATGACAGAGTCATAATGGTACTTGCTGCCGAGAGACCTGAGTGCATGCATGATCTGATGAATCCTGGCACCAGACAGGCAGCTGACTGTGACTTTCTCCTTATCTAAATGGTGAGTGGGACATCCATGTGTCTCACTATGGAGTCTCCAAGAAAATTTGTGTTTTTAGTGTTACACCTTAAGAGCTTGGTAGGTGAGACATTGGTGTTGCTATGTGTCTTGGATGCTGTGGGAACTGTGTTAGTTGTATTAGGCTTTTGTTTTTGAGCACTCTGATATTTCAGTTAATTTTTTGAGAGAACCTTTGTGTATGTTGACTTATGTGTTGAATGCATACTATATGTATCAGTAGTGGTACTGTGTGCATGACTAGCGGTGGGTGAGCTGACAACCTTTTCAGTATTACTGTTTTGAGTATGAGAGAGCAGGGATTCAAGATTTTGTGGTGTAGATGCATCTCTCACACTCTGTACTAGAATGAGTTATTAGTAGATGATTGTCAGTGTACATGAGGCAGTTGCTACACTGCCTCTAGATACCCAAGTCAACAAGGCTGGCAGGAGAAACAAGGGTATTCCAACTGTCCATAATGCTAGGTTTGAAAAACTGTTATCACAAAATGGGTGATTTCAGGACTGATTTAGGAGGTGCTCTGTAGATGGGTATTTCTGACAGGGATTTGGATGGTGGTTTAATAGTACACAGCACACTAGCAATACTTCTTAGACCAGAGATGTACTAAAGATGAGGCGTACACAAATGTATAAATAAAAATAAATTTCAGTATCCATGGGATTTTCAAAAAGCTTGGTGGCATTGTTTCAATAAAGCTTTTTGAAAATCCAACAGATACTGCAATCTATTTTTATTTGTTTGCTTTAGTTATTGTTTTATATGCTGCTTTTTGGAGAGTACACAAATGTACTACAGCTGTATCTAAGGAAAAATAGTTGAAACTATCTTTCTGACTATGGTGCACAATTGCGCGGCAGTGCACAGTGCTGTGCAATGTGCAAACAAGTAGAAACCTGTTCAAACACAGGGCTTAAATACCAGAAGCTAAAAACTAAAAAATTTTAAAACTCAAAAGAACCAATAAGGGTGCTTACTCCAAGCCCTAGACCAATCACCCTTCTCCAGACAGGTTCTAATCAGCACACTTCTCTCACAAATGTGCAGAAGGACCCCTTCCAATTAAAGATGTCTTGGAAATGTACTCAGAATACAACAGTCACAACAAGCAGACTCAGATGCAGCAAACCTGTATCTGGACTATGCTACAGCTACTAGTTATACTAATTTAGGTGGGAAACACAATACAAATGTTTTAAACAGCAGACAGAAGTGAGACACTACAAATTTTTTAAACAGCAGAAAAATGGGAAAGAAACACCAAATAATGCTTTAAGCAGCAAACAGATCAGTTATTTAAAACACTGCTTGGTGGGAAAACAGAACAAACAGAAGAGACACTTTGCAAAAGTATCAAAATTGATCTCATTTTTGATAACTAGGAGGGACTCACTGGTCTAGCTGCTTTTTCAGATATGACCTAGGGAGAAGGTTTCATACATATAAAACCAAGTCCTTAGCTACTGAACCTAATACAATCATTCTGGAAACTTCAACCACCAGTCAATAAACTGGCAGAGATACATCAACAGCAACAAATATTCACAGCAACTTCTTAACTTTTTTCCTAGTATCTTTTATTTAAGATTTTAAAAATCTTTAAAAAGAATGATAAAACATATTACATAAACTGCAAAAAATCAATATAAACAAAACATTTAATAGAGAAAAAAATCAGCAAAACTAAGAACACTATATACAATTATATACAAAAGTGGTGCATGCTAAAAAAAAGAGATGGTGAAAAGTAAGTTTAGAAAAAACATTGTTGATCATGCAAAACATTTATTATGAGTAAACAAGTACAGATGCTTGTAACAAACATTTTAAAATTATTTTTCATATCCCATTTTTCTAGTGTGACTTTAATTAACCACCATAACGTGTATGAGTGATTACAGTTCTAGAGTGTAGAGCAGATATGCTTCATGAAAGTCACAGAGTGGACAGACTGTTGATTTGTTGGGATAGTATTTATGGTTCTTTACAGGGGTCATATAGGCATTATTAAAAATAATTAATTTGGTGTATATTTTTTTTTTAGTAGAAACTAATTTGAGGGTTAATTGAGTTGATTTATTTATTTGGTTAATTGTGATAAATGGATTTAAGTTGCTCTAGTATTTAGAATAAGAATTATTAATTTTGAATTTAATGGAAATTATTAATTTATATGTGTTGGATATAGGCTTATCAGAAACAAAACCCATATTTGCTTACACTGATTTATGTTACTTGTTATATTTAATTCAGATAGTTTGAGAAATATTAAGTATTTTATTTGTCAAAGTGTTGTGATATAATTTTTGGGAGGTTAAAGGCTTCCCTTAATTCAGTTAATGAAGAGTTTCTATTTGGAAAGAAATCATAGACAACTTTTTCTAAAAGAAATGGTAAAATGGATAAATCCATCATTTCATTGAAATGAGTAGGTTTCATACAAGCAAAGGGACCTTGTAAATTCAAGCTTTCTATTAAGTTTTGAGGGGTATTTTTTGTGTTAGAAATGTATGTATGCTTAATGTTTAAATGTCTTCTTTACTTAAAAATGGTTTAAGTTACATTAATGTTAACATGACTGTTTATATCATATTTTTATCCAAGTTGGAGCCCATAAGTTTTGGTTATCTTTATAATTTATAATTTTATAATCTACTTGCATTAATAATATCATAGTATAGTTTAAAATCTGGTAATCCTAATTCACCTGTTTGTTTTTGTTTGCATTAATTTATTGTAAGAGATTCTCATAGATTTTGGATACCATAGAAACGTATTTCATTTTTTTGTGATTAATTTAAAAAAAAAATTTAAGTATTACTAAAGCTGAAAAATTATAATAGAACAAAAATGTATGCAATATATTCAGTTTTATAATAGCTGTTTTTGATAATAATGAAAAGTTTAATTTGTTCCATCTGAGGATATCATTATTAATGTTTGTCCAATACCTAATAAGATTGTCTTGATAATATAAAGTACAATTATGTTGGAAAGTAATGTCAAGGTACTGGAAATTATTACAGATTTTTATTTTAAAATTTGGGATTATGTAGTGGAAAGATAGAGGATTTCCTCAGGTTTAGCTCATAGTTAGAGAATGTTGAGAATATGTCTTTTCGGCTTAAACTTTTAGTTAGGTCTGTATTCAGTAATGTGAAATATAAATTTATATCATCAGCAAAGGCTGTTAGTGGTATGGAAATATTGAAAACATATGGAATACAAGATAGTGGCTTTTGTGAGAAGAATAAGAAGACGGGTGCAATGCACAAAATAAATGATGGGGATAATGGGCATCACTGTCTAGCCCCATTTATAATTTTAATGAGAAAGACGGTCATTTTATTAATGGATAGGGATGTATTAGTGTTAGAATATAATATTTTTATAATGTTTGTAAATGAGTTGGAAAAAACAAAGTGTAGCATAGATGCATAATTGCAAATATGAAGTTTAGATTCATTCAGTCTAAACCTTTGGTGCCATCCATTCTAAGAGCAAATAAAGTATGTTTTGGTCTTTTGTTAAAAAAATGAAAGACTGAAGTATAAGACTATAGTCACACAATTACCTAATTTTCACGAAACCAGATATGGTAGAATTACATAAGGTAAAATATTTTTAAATATATTGACCAATAAGGTTGCAATAATTTTTAGATCAGTACTGATAATGGAAATTGGTCTGTAGTTTAAAGGACTTGTAGGATTTAAATTTGACTTAGGAATAAAAATAGTTTTTGAGTTATTGAGATAAAGATCAGTGAAGTCTTTGACACTAATATAGCTGTAATAAAATGTCTGCTCTAGACCCATCCAATTCTTGGGATTTGGCAGGTTTAAGACTTTTAATAGATTCTGTTATTTACTGTTGGGTAAAATGGGATGATCATTTTTTTTTGTTGTTCCTGACTTATAATAGGAAAATGTAATTATTCTAGAAAAAGGTTAAGCTCTTCTGAAGTAAAATATAAATTATGATCATTGTGGAGTCAAGCATATATGTTAACAAATCTTTCATAATATCTTCATTAATATGGTATGAGTTACCTTCATATAATACTTCAGATATCAAAGTAATTGAGTTATGTATATCAGTCTTGGCAAAAATTTAGCTGGAATTTTCACCCATTCAGAGTATCTAGGTATGAACTTTATTTCATAGAATGAAGATTGTTTCATATATAACAGACACAGCTCTTTCTGAAGTTCAATTATATGGTGGTTTAGTGATGTACTATAGTTGCAAGATAGTTCAAGCTCAAGATTTATAATATGTGTTTTGAGTATTAATCCTGGAATTCAGAAATAGCTACTGCCAGTGGTAATTACTAATACAGATGGTTTCATTCTGGTGGTTACCCTTTCCATTTCAGAGGCAGGCCCCCCTGCAGTGCAGCAATCCTACAAAATCTGTAGTGCCATCATGGTGGGCCATTTCTACAGCCATGTTACATGGTAATGAAGTTTTCTGAAGTAGCAACATGGCTAATTAGTGACATGCTCTCCCCCTGAAATGCCTGAAGTAAGGCAATTATTCAGCTGCACCTCAGCTGCATAAATTAACATGAACAACCATGTTAAAGAACACTGCAGAAAAACTGTGGCCTCCATTGTAATCAATAGGTGCAGCACATAAATTAAAATAATGTAAATGTTTTAGTGAAGTACTGATGGTTGTGGGGTGTGAGTGTGTATATATGTATGACAGTGTGTCTGACTGCAGAAGTATGAGTGGTCTGTGTGTGTGTGTTTGTGTCTGTGTGTGTATGTGTGCATTCCTGGGTAGTCACTGTAGGGGGATTAATTAAGAGATAGGTAGAGAAGGTATGTCTGCATGTGTGCATGTGTATGTGTGTGCACGTATGCATGTATGGGTGAACAGATGATTCTGTCCAAGAGTACGTTTGGGGGGGAACTTATCTTCAGAGTGTGTGTGTGTGTGTGTGTGTGTGTGTGTGTGTGTGTGTGTGTGTGTGTGTGTGTGTGTGTGTGTGTGTGTGTGTGTGTGTGTGTGTGTGTGTGTGTGTGTGTGTGTTATTAATTGAACTCAAAATACTTGTAGTTTAATATTTTTATTATATTTTTTTAGGGTTGGGTTGTTAAGTTTTTATTTAATATTCTATATAGCATTATAAACAGTGGTAATGTCCATATTTTAAAAAATAATTTTTTTTTTAAAACACTAAAAAATTATTTTAGAAATTGTATTGTGAGTGTTTTTTTAGTGATGAATCATGATTGATTGATTAATTATTACCCTATTTAATGGGGAGTGGTTTGTAACTCAGTTTTTTGTTTTTTGTAGAGGAAGGGATAAAATACTGAACCTTCCGTTTCCTATGAAAAGTGCCTATTTTTCATAGAATAAAGTCCTGCCTTTTGGACTTTTACCTTCTAACTTATCATTTCTTCGATACTGTTTTGGGGTTATAATTGTCTGTTGTTTTGTTCCCTTTGTTTTTCTGTTTTTTGTTTAGCAAGTTTTCTGTTTTTTTTTCTATTGGATGGTCATTCAAAAGAAGGGATTACTGACAAGAGTCATTTCTTTTTCAAGGCTGCCAACATAGGTAACGAGTACAACTCCAATTGGTTGGAGCAACGAAAGACCAAAGCAACCTGCATGGGATGGACAACATGATGCTATCGAAGGATGGACGAATGGATGCTAATAACGACGATAATCTGAACAAAATGCAAAAATAAGCAAGAAACTGCAATGCAACAAAACTGGGACAAAACGGTTAAAAATGAAGAAAATGTCAGCAAATTACAATTGTCTAATTGTACACAGCCGCTTGCACCACAAGTACGGACTCAGTTCAGCCCCATATGGGCAGGGACTCCAGCAGGCAGCAGAACAGGGTTGTTATGCCAATGCAGCAACGGAATGTAGCTTCATATAACAGCTCTTAAGTATTTCTTTAAATAAAAAAACCTTTTTTTAAACAGAAATATTTTTTTCACTTTAAATAATAGTGAAGTAACATTTTGATAATGATAAATAATTTATAATATACTTAAAATTAATTGCTATAAACTATTATGGAGTTTGACTATAAACTATTTAGATGCAAAAGATTACAGTTGGAGATTTCCTATTTAAAGAAATGTAGGCAGATAAAGATGGCCTAAAGAGGTTAGGCAATAACGTTTGCAGGCTCACAAAGGCAAGCGTCTGATTACATCGTGTTGGAAGGCATAGTGTGAATATACTAGATTTGTTTGAATATATCATTATTTTATTAATCTATCTTTTTATAAAAAGGATTTGGCTGAAAAAGAACAGGAAATCAAAACAATCAAAATATTAAAAAACGTTATATTTGACTTATAGAAAGAATTTTTTTCAAGTATTTTTCTAGACACAAACAAATACATATTCAAATAATTTTCAAAAATTATGAATAACAAAAGGAAAAAACAACAATAGTAACAAAAAAAAATAATCCTAAACAAATACAACCTACAAAAATAGACATAACAAACCTTTCCTTAAATTAGAACAGGAAGACTAACTATTAGTAGCGACAGCCATGATACCCACAGTTGGATGTATTTCTAGAGAAGGTTACAATAACAATGATCTCCCCTCTAGAGGCTGGTAAGGTAGACCAATGAAAGATCTAACTACACAACATTTAACAATGAGAGAAACCAAACAACAACACACAACAAGAAACAATGGCAGAGGTTACAGCAATGGGGGCAAACATGGCATAAGTTTGGGACAGAAAATCAGGGGAACAGACAAATCAAAGAGAATTTGAGGTCAACAAGAACCAAATGACCCAGAAAGGAAGGAAGAAGTGAACAAGAGAGAACTAAGAGGAAGAAATGATAATAAGGATATTATTAACCTGATATTATTTCAGCCAAAGATCTACACCTTCACTGACCTCAATATTACCACAAAACTACACCTTTTTCTCTCGGACCTTTTCTTTATGGACCCAGACACTACCAAGACTTGTCAAGACCATCATTGACCTAAAACTGTTTGTCGTAAAGCTAAAAAACTCTCTTGTATTATTTAAAAAAAATTCATCATTGAAAACCTTTTTAGAATAGCTAGTTATTTCATCACCCCCTTAGTCAGTAACCTAGAGACCTTTGAGAAATCGTGAACTTGACTTTAATTTTTTGGCTGCCAGTAAAAAGAACACAATACAAAACAAGCTCAACAACACAACAAAAACAAGACTTTGTTAAACTTAATTGCAGGGATTGCAATTATTATGTTATGAAGAACCGACAAGGGTGGTTGCTATATATATACCAAGTGGACTATAATAAATAATTATCTACCCATTTTTGGATGGTCCATCCCATAATTATTTTTAAAATTTAAATGACAGCATACACAATAGATAGAGCTACTGAGCTACTGTGTTTTTAGAAAAATTTAATAGACATAGATATTTACACCTATTTGAATGTTGAAGCACTTAGCATGCCATCTTTCTTTGGCTTAAAAATCTCCAAATCTAAAATCTAAACCCCCTTTACCCATTGTGTACGCGGTGGGGGTCTTTTTAGTAGCTTGTGCCAAAAATATGTAGACAGTTTTTAAAGCCATTCATTGAAAAAGAATATAAATTGTTTATATTATACTATACTTATTAGTATATATTTATTATTTATTATTTATTTTTTAGAATCTAGATTCTATTTATTATTTATTTATTATTTATTATTTATTTTTATTTTAGTAAACAAACAATATATTTTATTTATTTTAAAAAAAAAAAAATATATATATATATATATATATATATATATATATATATATAAAGGTTAAAAATATAATATTCATTCATTCTTGTGTATTATTGCACTTTTTTTAACATATAGGCATGTAGTTAATATTTAGACATCAGGATTATTTCCCTACTTTTCATTGACATGAGTATATAGATTAAATGTATTTATACTATTTTAAAACTTGTAGTTTAATATTTTAATATATTTTAAGAGGGTTGTAGGTTAGGACATTGGATTCTGGTTGAGTGTTCCCTTCGCACTCTTTGTTTTTCAATTGAACTCACGTCACCTGATTAGTCATCAGGTCTTTATCCATCTTCATGAATGGAGTTCACTTGGCTGTGTCAGTTTTTATGACGCTGAATAAGGAGTGATTGTTTGCATTAGGATTTCCAGGGGTAGATTCAGGGATACTTGAGTTGGGTTGTGGTAGCTAAGTGAGAAGATGGTGGTCATACTTATTTGGTCCTAAGAAGTTAAGATTGAAATTGCCAAAAATGATAGAGTTTGTCTATTTGTTTGTTCGGTTTACTTGTTTGCAGTAATGGCATGGATATCTCTCAGTAGGTTGCAGAATTAGCGAAGGTTACAGATGGTATTCTATGAGCTATGATGGAGGGTGGCTTGATTATGATGTCTGCCAAGACCCTGTTTGGGATATATTAATCTGATTCAGCTATGATGCATCATTTGATGCATTGTGTTAGTTGTAGTTTGGACCTGCTTCCTATCCATTGGACTGGACATCTGATTTTTCAGGTTTTAAAATTAGGGAAATTAGTTTGAATACTGCTAAAAGTATGTTTGTGCCACAACTAACCCTTCCTTGCTGTAGCCAGGTTGCTTTGCATTATCCAGATATGAATATGGGCCACCTCCAACATTTAATAATTTAAAGTTTATAGTCTATGGCTATATGTTATGGGTGAGGTGTTGTTGATAGCTAGGTGGCAGGTCTGAACATATGATAGTGGGGCAGAGATGGCTTCTATGTGCCCTGTAATAAAAGGAATAGAAAAAGGTTACAAGGATGACATATTAAGCCATGAATAGTAACTGATTGCAATTATTTCCTTTTGTTAGGAGTAGAGCATTTTGGAGGAGTTTTGGGATTATACATGGGAAGATGTTGTAAGTCCAGTGAATGTTTATGAAGGATATGGAAAACTTTACAAGTCTAGGCTGGGTGAAGAGATTACATAAGGAGAATGAGTAAAAATTGTTGACAGCTACTTAGTGTTGGAGTTCTGCAAAGATTAAAAGTAAGATAAATGCAGTCAGTGCAGGCTGATAGGGAGTGAATGAAATTTTGAATCCTAAGGTATATACAAATATATATATGTGTGTGTGTATATCAGTTGACTGAATTTGCAGAAACTCGAAATGCATATGGTCGAAACCATATGATCGAGTTTTTAAAAACTCAAACCTTTTGAATGGCTATCATGGTACAATACGGATCAGGAAAGTTACCCTTTTCCTCACTGTAGTGCAATCTTGGAGTTGGTATATATAATTTTCAGGGGGTGTGGGGGGTGCAGCCCTGTACATGGGGGATGCAGGGAATTTCCCCCCTTCAAAAACATAAGAAATGTAGATTTTTGAGTTTTTTTGACATTCGAGTTTTTGAAAACTCGAACATATAGTCTCGACCACATGAATTTCGAGTTTCTAAAAATTTGATCATCTGACATAGACCCATATCTTTCTCCCTCTGTATGTATATATATATATATATATATATATATATATATATATATATATATATATATATATATCTATATGTGTGTGTATATATATATATATATATATATATATATATATATATATATATATATATATATATATATATATATATATGGGTCTACTTCAAAAGAACAAAAGACCACATTACCAAAGAAGATATCACCGAGATGACAGCGCCAAATCCTTACTTTCACAAATTACCAGAATGCTGAAGGATTTCACAGGGTAAATAACCAGGTGAACAGCAATGGGAAATTTGCACTTTTCTCCAGTATAGAGCGATCCCGTAGTTGGTATATTTAGTTAGGGTGTGTGGGGGACATAGCCCCCCACTTGGGAGGGGGGGGTTAAAGTAATGCTGTGTGTTTTGTTGTTAGATGGTGGCCAACCAGATACTTACTCTGGGAAATCCTTTGGCATTCTCTTCATTCATGAAAGTCAGGTTTTGGCAATGTCATTTCAGTTATGTAATTTTTTGGTAATGTGTTCTTTCATTGTTTTGAAGTAAACCCAGATATATATATATATATATATATATATATATATATATATATATATATATATATATATATATATATATATATATATATATATATATATATATATGTATATATATATATATATATATAGAACAAAAAAAAAATATTTATATATATATATATATATATATATATATATATACATTTTTTGTTGTTTTTTAGTGTTGGGGTGTTGGATTAGTATTAAAATTAAGGACGAGTGGAGGAATTTATGGAAAGAAGCGAGTAGAGATTAAGCTGACTTTGGAGACTAGATGAAAGATGAGGAAAACACATATATTTCTAGGAATTTTAGGATGAAAGAGATGCAAAGCAATTTAGAACAGGGCATGTTTAGGTAGTATGGGATAGTAATAAGACTTTTAAATTGGGTAGAAACAGACACAATTATTATATTAAAATATATACACTTGGTTTGGTAATAACATATTCTATAAAGCATGTCAAGTGGACAGAAACTGCCAGGTTGTTATATTTTTAAAGCATACATATTGCAGAGAAATGCATTATTTAAATCTTAGCAAAGATTCAATGAATATGTGTGTGTGTGTGGGGGGGGGGGTGGAGTAACCAGATATACTTTCACAGGAGGATGAATAAGGAGAGAAGCAGAGTTAAATCTATTGATTGTACAAGCACATCTTACACAGAGCAAAACCTGTCTCTGAATTCACAAGAGGTAGATCAAAGACAGTTACTAAGAATTGTTCATAGGTTCATAGGTTCATAGGTAAGTACTAGGCTGCCCAAGGGCATTTATAAGCCTAGTCAGAATGTGTTGGCTTTCGCCACCCCCTTAGATTAGTTCCCTGTGCCTCTGTCCTGCAGAGCCATTAGTTCCCTGTACCACTGTCCAGCAGAGCCACTGCAGTGATCCTCAGGGTAAATTTTCTGTTTCCCATCCACCCATCAAGGTTTTTCTTGAAGAGTGTTAGTGAGGGGCTCTGTCTGATGTATATTGGAATCCTGTTCCAAAGCATGAGTGTCTCTGGGACAGGAATCCATCACTCCAGCATGTCCTATTTATCATTGTGGTGAGGTATATATCTCTAGAGCGTGTGGCTCTCCAGGATTTGTTTTTTTTTTTAGGTGGAGCATGTCCATCAATTCTGGGTTGGACATAGCCTTGTATGTCAGGCAGAGATCACCTCTGTGTAAGCGGTATGCAACTGAGTACAGCTGGAGTTTCTTGAGTCGGGCTCCATAGGGCATCTGTTTGAGGCCAGTAATCCTCTTGGTGAGGTACTTTTGTGGTCTTTCCAGCTGTTGCAGGTGTCTTGTAAGGTACATCCCAAATGGGGCATTGTATTCTATGATGGGTCTAATGAGTGATGAATAGAGAGGCACAATAATCCAAAAGCAATGGAATGAGCTGATTGCTGCACATCAGATGAGTCATTGTGTTTGTAAGGGATCGATGGTTCCCTGAATCTATCAGAATAATATAAACAGTTTAGGAACTTAGCCTGCAAATCTGCATTGTGTTTGGTGCAATAAATCTATAATTTTGCATATCAAACAGTTTTATTTAAAATAACATCACTCAAGAGTATATCCCAAGGAAATATCATGCCAGATGTCTTTTTGAGAGTACTGCAATTAGCATAACTTGTGTGAATAACATTCACCTGCAGAAAGATGTTGTTAATGAGAGATACCATAAAAAAATAAGAGATGATGCATACACGTTTGTAAAACCGTCCAGTTTAGCCCACATGATTTAGGTTTCTTACCAACCAGAACAAAATGAGTCAACATGAAAACTTGCATATAAACCATAAGGTCTGAGATACCTAGACATTCTGTATACCGACCATTCGAAAAATATTGTATAACTATTTTCTGCAGTTCACTCACTCATGAGGTCAATGATACAGCAGGAATAGGTATTTAAATAGAATAAAACAAAATAAATAAATAGATAAAAAATATTAAGGGGTCAGTATACTTTTTTAAATATTCTTTTTTGACTACACCTTTCTGACCACCAAGCCCTTCTATCAGTTAGGGCAATTTATTCCTCCATCCTGGGTGTTTTTCTATGTGGAGGAGAACTGGCCAGATAAGCTACCATACAAGTAACTGCAGCAGTGATTTGTGCTCTTCATAGCATCCTTTCAATGAGATCATATTTATTAAGGGCCATAACCACTTCATTTGGAGGGAACAAATTACCCTTATCACTCCCATGGAGAGGAACCAGGTGACCAATGTAATTATTGGATAGCTACAATACTCTCCTCGTGTCAGTCCATGGTGCCATGTACCCAGGATGACCACTACTGTGACTGTGACTTTGTAGCTGAATGCCTACCCCTGGGACACCCTTTTTGTCACTTTCTCTCCTTTGAAGTATTGTGACATTTCCACTGGGGATAAGTACCTGTCATGATTACCTCTTGCCCCGTTTTTATTCAATAGTGTTCTGTTCCTCTTGTCCAGCGTTTTGATACTCCAGTACATATTGTAGCTTTGTGTCACATGATTGAGCAAACTAACTACTTTTTGCAAATGATTGTTTACTTTTTTGATCTGATATTGTGTATGACCTCCCACTCAATTAGATGATCTTCAATCTGTTTATCACATTTCAGAGATAAGAATTAGCAGATGGAAGTCCTGTAAATCTTCCTGAGGAAACTTTATGCAGTTCTTGTATATCTCCCACTCTGCAGTATTGCTGCAGTACACTAAAGTATTTAAGAGTTAAGTCATGTAGAACACCAGTGAAGATGAAGTGAGCTTAAAATGAAATTATTGTGAGAAAAGTTTTATGTCACAGTTCACATCTGGAAGAATTTATATCTTTTCTTTCAATGGAAAATGTAACCTGTTAAGATGCTCCATCCAGCTCTACTGGTCTAGATGAATAAAACCTTGAAGACAACATGGGTGAGGCCAAACATCTGTTAGGGACTCGGATGATTATTATTATCAGCATGGATAGGATGGTAGTGTCTATTATTCGGAGGGGGGCGGGGCTAAGGTGGATTGGCAAAAAATTCCCTTGTTAAAGTGAGAACATGAATTTCCATCTCTCCAAAACCACAAGGTTTTCTGTCCATTCTCTAATAAATAACTCTCACTTACACTTCCTGTCAGACCTGGGGAAGGCCAGTAGTTTTTGTCAAGACAGCATCAAAGTTACTCCCCACTTAAGAAAGCAGAGAATTGCTATATTTACTAAAACCTGCATTTTGCTAAATCATTGTTAGGCCATACACTCTAGCTAACACATGTTCACCCCGTGGTGCATCAGACTTAGCCATGACCTATATTCCATTAGAATCATGTTCATGCTCCAACAAACTCCAGGATAAATGCATACAGATTAATACTGCAACACTCTTAGTAGAAACTAGACAAGCACTTCAGTGTTAGGTTCTTTAAAAAAACCACAGTGAAACTAAACCGCCTTCAGCTCAGGCAGGAAATTATGACTGCATGCAAACTGAGGAAGAAATGGCGCAGATTATAGAAATTTGTTGGTGCATTTAAGCTTCAGACTTTAAGTGAGAAACATTTTATTTACTGCATAGTATCCAAAACAGTAAGCAACAAAAAGCAAATAAATTAATATAGGATAAATAAACACACAATTAACAATATTCCGTACTAGAGATAACAATAACAAAAATAACCACAAAACTGGAATTTTAAACCTCCTGCTGGTGGTTGCAGTTCAAGAGCAAAATACCCTGCGTTGCCTCCATAAGCAGACAAAAACCAAAACAGAGAAGGCTATTAACGTCATTGTCCTCGTTCTTTTAGTGGAGATTACTCTGAAGAATACAATTATACAACTTCCATGTAGGATACTTGTTAAGTCTGATGGGCAAACTTCTCATTGTCTCCACAGGGGGCACCTTGGGGATCAGTCTACTTGCTTCACTGACAGTTGTTTTACTTTTCAGACCAGAGGTCTGGCCGTCAGTGCTAACATACATATTGGTATCCACTTGATCTTCTAAAGATCCGTCGGAATTACTGATAGGCACTGAAGAAAGCTATTGTACTGCTGGCTTATTTGAATAAGGGAAGAGCTACTCACATTTTCTATGGCATGGTCACCTCTTTCAAGTTTGGTGGTTGAAAAATGGGTGGTAAATTTTATATACTGGTTCTATAGAGTTTGGTGGTAGGAGGAAGTAAAGTAAAAGGGATATAAGATTTACAGGTGTATAAAGGTTTGACTTCAGTTTCAACCGAGATTGTGTAGATTACAGAGTGAATGAAAAATGTGTCAGCAATGAAGGATATGGTGAAAAGAGAGAGGTTTAGAGTAGTTTAGAATAGGGTGATTTCATGCTCTGTAGGAATGTGTTACTGCACAGCTTCTGCCACTAGCAGCTTCATATGTACAGTTGTAGGAGAGAGAAATTGTGCATTTCTGAAAATAAGTTCTGCTACAGAAACAGCAAAGCAGAATTTGAGCTATCAATGGTTTTAAATTTCTCTTTCTGATTAACATAGCGGGAAACTTGAAGGAAGTGCAGTGCCATTTCTATGTCAAAGTCCTCTGTCCTCGGCAAAGGTTTTATGCTTTACAAAAACCTGAAGATAAAAAAAATATATCCTGATGCAATCTTATGGAACAGCCATCCAAAATAAAACTTTATTTTTCTTTGTGGCATTCAAGATCTGCAGAAATTCAAAAGTCTGAAAATAATTTATTGAAATGGCTTGTCAGATATAACTAGAGGCCTAAGGGTTGTATGCACTCATTCTGTAACCGTATCTCTCAGCTCCAGAGTATTCCAGTTTTAGCCTCCCTTTTACCGTTTTCACTGCCTGCTCCACTTTGTCCTTTAACACATTTGATTTGAGCTCTTTTATTGGCTTAGTTGCAGCAACTGAGAGAGGAGATTGTCATTTTCAACAAAGATTCACTGGAGACTGAATCAGTGAGCGTTGGATTCTAGCAGAACTGTGCTACTAGTCCACTGAAAGGACCAGGATCACAGTGCAGCTAAAAAAAATCAAACATATTAGACAGTCCTCAGTCCCTTTGAAAAGCAAGTGAAGTAAGCTCCTCGGACCAACAACACTGCAGACCTATAAGATGCTCCACGGACCACGGTCCCTTTTGAAATGCTGATAAAGTAAGCTCTTGCCAGTCGATTTCACCAAGTTGAAGCAATAACGAGACTACCTGTTTGTGGTGCTATCCATGTCAGCTTCTTTTTGTTTTACTTTGTGGTTTGTGTTGGATTTAACTGCCTGGGCTTTTGAAGTCCTAATGTTGGCTGGGCAGAAGTTGCCATCCAATTTGCTGCTACTTTCTGTTGCCATTGACAGAGTTAGCCTGCCTGTTGTATCTGCAGTACCACTTATGTGAATACCTGCTACTGATTCTACTGCCAGTTCTGAACATCTCTTGGCTTACTGGTAGTGAACTGTAGTGCTGAATGGCTTTTATTACTTCAGACTCAAACTGTTTGTATTCTACAGGATGGACTGTCACAGTTTGCTGATGTTGCTAACAGACACTGCCAGACAACTGCTGCTGTGCTCTTTACTGAGCCCTTCTATGCCTGTCCTGCTACCTAAAGATCCACTGGGCTGCTGCTACCATCTTCCATATGGCTTATATTTTATTTCAATCTTTTGTGCCTCATTTACCTCTTCTTCTGCTTTTTGTGTGACCTTGACAAGTGTGGGCTTAACTGCTGCTGCTGTGGAATGCCAAACTAGTAAGCAAATTAAGTTTATATGCTGATGAGCTGAATTGTGTCTAATTTTACTTCATGTTTCTGTCTGGTTCTTCTAAAATGTGTGTGTGTGTGCGTGTGTGTGTGCATGTGTGTATGTTTGGACAAATTATTGACTACACCCCCTAAGTAATGGCAGACATTAGAGTTTTGGATTTCATGTGCTAGTTTTCAACTGCTCCTGATTTTGTCTCATATTTTTGGACTGTTCATAACATTTGTGGTTTCCTTCAAATTGCTGAAGCTAACATTTACTATATATTGATAGATGAGTTTCCTTCAGAAGATGTACACTAATGCAAATCCTAATAACTTTCTATGTAAATAAGAGGAGTATTTAAAATCAGTCCCTGATTTCTGACCTTTGTTTCCCATTATTTTTGGCTTTGTCTGTGATTCTTGCCCTAAGAAGTGGAAAGCAATGGCAGAAAATGTTTTGGGGATATAACATTTTGAAATGAATGTTGCAGTGTTTATAAGGACATCTCAGAAAACTTGGCTTGAGTTATATAAGTAATTGTAGCAGAAGAAGTTAAAGGATGAGTGTGTGTGTGTGTGTGTGTGGGGGGGAGGGGTAATGCCTTGCACTCTATCTGTCTTGACAGCAGTGAGCTGAAATATATTTCTTTGGTTATTATTTATGTCTTTATTCATGTATCTGTATGTTCAGATGCAAACTTTGCTACACCATGCAAAACAAATTTGTACAATGAGCAGCCATGGGCATGGTAGGTGCAATTTAGAAAACCCAGCTATATGATGTGAGTATGCCAGGTAATATGGCATTCTCTGCTATATACTAATGACTGTATAAAGACACATAGTGTATGATAATGAGATGAAATAAGATGATGGAGTGATTCCGAGATGTTTAAATTCTACACAATTGAGCTGCCCCTGCTTTATATTTGAACTCAGCTATATGCTGTTGTTCAGGTGGAGCAGATTACTGAGCTATGTTAGCAGTTGCTGCAGCTGTAATAAAAGTATATCTGCAAGAGGATCTTATTGAAGCTGCTATGGTCAAAAGTGCACAATGTCACCCCAGGAGGTGCAGAGTCATCTGAGCCCCACTTAACATTTCATGCCCTCCACAACAGCAACATAGTGGACTAGTACCACAGGGATACCAGGCAACAAATCATGGACGTGTCAACCTTATCTGTGGCCCATTGGGAGTCATGTTGTACCTAGCCTTATGGGAGTCATGAAGTATCTATCCCAGTGGGAGCTATGGAATATCTATCAAAGTTGAAAGAAGGGTTTGGCTTTATGCATATTGGCTAAAGGAACCTTTCAGCAACCTACTAATGACACAGAGGGGGGTGTCAGACATCTACCTCAAAAATTCTTCTTCAACTTTTTTTACCATGCTTCAGCATGTGTGGTAACATATGTTGCTCCTATATACCCCAGAGGGAATAGCTAATAACATGTGGGAGTTGTATTAAATGCCCATTTCCCTCAGGTGCTGTGATCCATAGACTGTACTCACATTGAAATAAAGGTCTCACCTGATGAACTAAGAAGGAGGTAAGTGAACTGCAGAGGATATCACTCTATCAAATGTCAGGTGATCTGTAGTGCATGGGATATCTTCTACAGTGCGTGTGCACATCACCCAGGCAATTTTCATGACTCACACATATGGTACACATGTGACCTGTATCAATAGTTTGCAAGGTGTGACTTCACATAGAGGCTTCTTGCTGATGATGCCAGGTATGCACTGGAACCCTGACTCATGACACCCACCAGAAATCCACACAATCAGACAGACTAGGGCTATAGATGTGCACTATCACATGTCAGAAGCATTACAGAGCATGAGTTTCAGCTGCACAAGGTATGCATTTGCTGTCTAGATTCATCCATTGGTGCCGTACAATATGAACCTGTCACTTGTGCCAAAATCCTAACTGTGTGTACAATGTTACACAATACTTTACTTAGGAAGCACTTACAGCAGGGTGAGATCTTGCAATGTTACCATTTCCTGGCACAACAAGCAGCAGAAGCTGAGTCAGATGAGGATTCAAAGGAGGAGCCAATAGCAGTGGATGACTATTTCAGCCAGAGGAGGGCACAGTATATCTTGGCACAAGCAAAGAGACAGCAGATTGCACATATCTTTACAGTATAACTATACAAGAGCTAAGCAGATGCATACAGTAAAAATGATGGATACAAAAACAATAGACTGTGCTTAGCCATGCATAGGCTGGGAATGCTGTGCATCAGACATAGGCTACTCAAGTAACATTGTACATAGTATAGGGCACAGTTGTTATTATTTGCACAGATGAAGAAGAGAGTACAGGACTGCATGAATTTTACATGGAAGTGTGTGAGCATGAGCGATGAGGTGTATAAAAAGAACTACTTTGTATGGGGGGGGGGCTAATGTTGAGAAGGGCCAGGATAAGTGGATGCATGGAATGTGCTGCAGCTATTGTGGTGTGAATGTGTGCCTGCAGAGACACAGTCTCAGCAGTTGTTGCAACATTGTGGCTTGGCCTATTGGACAGGTGTATGGCATGTACGACAGAGGGTCCATGGGAAGCTGGCTAGTTGTTACTGTGCTTAATGACCTCAACCAATGTCAACTATAAGATATGCCAGGCTGATGATGATCGGAACAATGGGGATATAGACACCTCTGCAATAGATGTTGCCATGGAAGAATTAGCAGTGTGGGAGTGGGGTCTCACACATTTATGGCCATATTTGCTAACATCAGTTCATTTAGTAGGATGGCTTCTCACCCCTGCCATATGACCCAGAAAAGTCACCATATTTCTGGCAAGCAGATTTACCAACCCCCTTCAACATGTGGACCTCCCTCACCATGAGTGCTAGAGGTATATTTAGACCTCAGATACTAGTGGTCTTAATACTTCCCTGATATGTGGTGTCCCCAGCAACCTGTCCTCTCACAGATGTTTGTGTATCCTGGCACAGGGGCTATGTCCATGATCTATGCAGAGGATGAAGTGGTTACTCTTCTTGTGCAAAATGCACATATTTGCACCACCAACTGTGACAGCTTATTCCCAACATCATTATCAGCAGGTACAGATCCTCCAGTTTCGGGGGGGGGGGGGGGGCAGTTGCACACTGCTGGTGCTGGATAAAGAATTATTTGTGTATACACAAAACCAACAATAGACACTGAAAGGATGACTGCAAACTACAATTACACATGCAACTGATAGCTTCACAGCTATAAACATAGTGAAAACTAGCACCTTGGCCATATGTTATGCAGATGGCTGTACCTGTTGGATCCCTGATGTACCTGCATATCATATGTCAGACAGATTTAACAAACTTTAGTGTAACAAAGAGGTAAAAAAAGATTTGCAGCTATTGATACAATGAAATATGACCATATACCTGGGGCATCAGCCATTAAAAACCCTTGCAGCCTGTCCAGCTCTGTCCCAACATCCACTACCACACTCTGGGACTCTGTAGAGATGGTAGTGCCTTTAAGAGAAGTCAGTAACTCTGCCATCTCCATAAGTGGTGGTTCATTTGATGGCCTACCACCTTTCTCCTACATTGTCTTGCCATGTCTTCTGCTCTTTGGGTGGCAGCACAGATGCTATCAGTGGTCCAATGGCAGACCATTTTGTAGCCATTGAACTGGCCACCTACTGCATTCACATTGTTGACACTTTCAGTCCAGTGACAGTATGACTGGCTGGTGGAATAGACAGCAAACAGCCATTGACTATGGAGATGGAAAGCCTGTAGAACCAAGTCAGTCTTCTCATTTGTGAATTTTGTCTTGCAGACAGATACAGATTGGTTGTTAGAAGCAGCATTTTGTTCTGTGTGTATTGTTTTGAGGCATAGGTCTGTTAGTATAGAAAACAACGGAGTAAACACCCTTATTCCTGCAAGGACTATACAAAACCTTATACTACAACTACTATAGTACAAAGCCATATAATATGCTATACTTGTGTATAATAGTTAGATATCGGTACCCACACTCTCTATGTGCAAGTTAAGCATGGAGGTGTACTGAACACATATTCCTCACAAAATAGGCATAGATGTGAAACTGATAAGAACACATGATAAGTATTGTGACAAAGGTTTTGGTGAATGGCATATGTGCAAGGCACACAGCACTAAAATAGTATTGAACAGTACTCTGAATATGGCCTCAAAGAGTGTGTCTGCTATCTACTTTAACAATCTTGCTGGCTACTACTTTCAGTAAACTTACCATGTATACCTTAGAAGAGTTTTGACAAACACATTTAAAAGTACAGACAAAGACAAACTGACATCCCTTATTGGCATCAGGGAAAGAGTAGTCAAAAACAACCATTATACAAAGGAAGGTATTGGAAACAAGTAGTATTCACCTTATATAAACAGATATTTCAGACAGAAGAAAAGTTTAGCAGGAATAAAACTCTTTTACAAGTGTTTTAGTCCTTAGTGCCTTTAGGGTCTGAGCTTCTTATCACACTTATATTGTGCAAAGTCATCCCTCTGGGTATGATGACTATTCTAATTAGAGCTCATCTCATAGATTCTGAATCACTCAATTTGCATGATGAGCACACCTGGTAAACATGATGTAAATTTTTACACAATGCATGCACATGCCTGGGCTTCTCTGAGACGCAATGTGCATATACAATCAACTTAATATTTTAAGGGAGAGGGAATTGTCATACATATGAAACCATCTGCAGGTGGAGTTACTACAGATCATAGATTCATAGATTCATAGGTTCATATGTTCATAGGAGGTTGCTTGGCTAATGGCCCTAGTGCCTCTACAAGCCTAGCCATGTTATATGCATGTTCCCTAATTGACCATGGTTAGATAGTCTTTATTTGCAGTGTGAGTCTATGATCATCACCAACTGCCCCTGTCCATGAGGAACGTAGGTGCCACCCCCGGGGTGAATTTACAGTGTCCCATCAAATTGTCTAGTTTGCACTTAAACAGGGTCATTGAGGAGCTCTGCTTCATGTGAACTGTGAGTTTATTCCAGAGGCATGGAATTCTCTGGGAGACATAGCTGTCTCTCCACCATGTTCTGTTGAAGCCACAGGCTAGGTTGAGATCCCTGGAGTGATTGATTCTTGTTTCATCTGATTTGCAGATATGCAGGATTTCCATTAGGGCAGAGTCAGAGACTGCTCTGTAGGCCAGGCACAAGTCACCTCTCAACAGCCTGTAGGCTACATAGTACATTGACAAGCTTTCAGTCTTACCATGTAGGTCATGTTTTGGAAGCCCTGAAATTTTTTTTGTGAGTAGCCTCTGTGGACTGTCCAGCTTCTGTAGGTGTCTGGTGAGGTAAAGAGAGCATTGCACTCTATTAGTGGCCTGATGAGGGTCAAATAGAGAGGAGTTATAACATCTTTAGTCTTGGATGCAATGCCCTTACTTATGATATGCACAATATAGAAGGCTTTCCTTACCACTGTGGACACACGGTGAGTAATGTTTAGGTTGCTATCCACCTGTGTTCCCAAATCTCTCACCACTGGGTTTGAGCCTGGGGGGGGGTGCTGTAACTACTGTAATTTACAGGGACTTCTTCTTTCCAAATGGGATAATAATGCAATTTTTTGCATTTATTTTCAGTCCATGGCTTTGGGACCAATCATTTGTTTGTGTTAGCCCCTTTTGTAATATGTTAATATCATTGGGAACTCAGTCATTGCCCCCAGTTTGCAACCATCAGCTAACTTGGTAAGCCACAGGCTGTCTACTTTCACCTGGACTTCAGCGAAATAGATTCCAAACAGTAGAGGGCCCAACACAGTTCCTTGTGGTACACCATTGGTAACTAGTCTACTACTAGACTCCCCAACTTTGACAGTATGCATTCTGTTGGTGAGCCAATTGACTACCCATCTAGTGATGTATGGGTTAATTCCCAGCTTGGACAGTTTCTCAATGATTCCTGAGTGTGGGATTGTACCAAAAGCCAAGTCGCAGTATGTACTGTTTTGCCTTCATCCAGGGCTTTTAGTGACATTTTCAAAGAAGTAAACCAGGTTTAATAAGCATGATCTACCCTTAATGAAGCCAAACTGGGTCAGGTCAATAGTTTGAAGGTTATCTATTTTTTGTTGCTAAGCTTCATTATGATTCTTTCAATGGCCTTGCAGATAAAGCTGGTAAGGCTTTTAGGTCTATAGTTGTCAGGGTCAGTTGATGGACTCACTTTATGTGATGGGATTACTGTTGCAGTTCTCCACTCTGCTGGAACAAAGCCAGATCTCAGGCTGTGGTTAAAAAGATTGCCAAGTGGTACTGCTAGATCTTGTTTTAGATTATTTAGTAAGCAGCCTATGATGTTATCTGGTCCCATAGAGACCATGCTTTTGACCCTGGAGAGCACAGATATGGCAGGTATGCTTTTGGGGTGTGACTGGTGGGAACAGTGGGGTGACGTTTGCACCAAATCTGTCAGCAAGCAGGTTGGCAGAGTTCCCTATTGTTCATGGATAACAGTTTCTTCCTTTTATCATATAACATATTTATACTTGAGGTCCATCACGGTGGTTTGTTTTTTTCCTGGAGGACCTGATTTTGATCTGATCAGGTACAGTGGAGTCTATACAGTTGTTTAAGTGGCTGCACAGAGCATTTGTGTACTTCTTTGCATAGGACTTATTGCTAGCTGTGCTAGCAGTAGGTTTGAAACTTTTTATACCATCGCTTAGTATGCTGTAGTTTGCTTTGCTTTGAAAATCATTTTCAGTTTTTTTTGCCATGTGGGGATGTTAGTCTGAGCAATACTTTGAATAAGAAAGATTCATAGTCTGACTTTACCAGGGAGGGAAGCACACAAGGGGTAGTGCAGTGACCACCCCCCCCCCCTTGTTGGTGAGTACCAAGTCCAGGACACTGGAGCTCTTTGGGGAACTGCAGACTAACTGTTCCAGGGCATTTGTATTAACAAAGTCCAGGAACCTCAGGGCTAGCATGTTTGTGCTTGTGTATGTCTCCAGTTGATGAAAGGAGAGTTGAAATCTCCCATGACCAAAGTGTTTTGTTGTACAGTGAGTGACTTTCACAAGTCCAGATATGTGCTTCTCCTGGTTCATGGAGGGGGACCTGTAGCTAGCTATAATGTGGTAGGGCATTTTACATATAGTTAGTTGGACCTGGAGTAGCTCAAGACAGTCTTACTGTTTAACCATTCTCAATGTGTATTTAGTTTTAATGAAGATGGATACACCTCCACCTTTGGTTCTTTCATGCTCATTTTGCAGTCTGAATGGGTGGAAAGCATTGTAGCCTTGTATGGCTGGGGAGCTCTCTTCGGCCATGAACCATGTCTCAGTGACTATACAGACATCCAAGGTAAGGAGTGCTTCCAGGAAGTGTAGTTTCATGTTTAGGTTCTTAGCATTAAGCAGCATAACTTTGAGCTTGTCTCAAATGGATTTATTTACATTGGGAATTTTGTTGTTTTGACATTGCCTAAAAAAGACACTATGGGGGAGGTAAGCACCTTTGCCACTATCCAAAAGCCTAGAGGAGAAAGGTGAAGACTATGTCTGGCAAAGCAGCATGGTCTGTCGATCATGTCTTCCCAGGCTGACACATACTGGATCCCCCTGGACTGACACCAGAAGCTAAGCCAATTGTTGAACCAATCATTTTGTTTGTCTATATTATGTCATCATCCTGGTTGAAGGTAGAATGCTGCTTATGGCTATAGACATACCTGTCTGGGACACATAATCTGAGAGTTCAGTCATGTCTCTCTTAATATAGTCTTGCGAGGTATGTCTCAAGTCATTCACCCAAATGTACTATGACAGAGTCATAACAGTAATTGTTGTTAAGTGACTTGAGTGTGTGCATGATTGGATGGAACTTGGCACCTGATAGACATCTGACTGTGACTTTCTCCTTGTCCAGCCTGATGAAAGGGATATTTGTGTGTCTCACTATGAAGTCGCCTATGACCAAGGTATTTGGTTTTGGGGTGTTTTGTCTTAGGGGCTTATTTGTTGAGACACTGGAGTGTGTGTTATTATGTGTAGTGGATTGTATTTGCTTTGCAGTGTGTGCAAGTGGCTTGCACTTGGAAGGTCTCTGATCTTTTGGTAGACTTCTATTGAGTACCTCCACGTGTGTGGGTTTATGTCTTGTGACCTTGTTTTGTGTGAGAGGTGATGTGTGTGTACTGACAACTTGTTTGATGTCCAGTTTTGTCACATGAGAGAATTTATTCCAACTTCATAGTGTAATTACATCTCTCACATATTTTGTTTGTTTTAGGAGTAAGTGCTTTTCAGTATACATGTGGCAATTACTACATTGACTCAGGATGCACGTGCCAATCAGGCTGGCCTGAGAAATGGTTGGAAACTGACCATCGATTATGGCAGGTTTTTACAGTATCTACTAATGATGAGTGGGCTAGTCCGACCAGATTTTATTCTGGGAATAACAAAGGGGCTTATTCTATTGAAGGCCAGGGGTGAAGAAACTATGGCAATGCTTTTCAGTGCACAACTGAGTTGCCCACAGATCTGCAGGGAAGCCTGAGAGGGTTCCACTAACAGGTGTCTAGTGGAAAATTGTCATTCAAGGCATTTGCATCTGTACAGGGCACCGTTAAACCCTGTTTTACAATGCACAGCTTTGGGCAAATGCCAGGCTTAAATGGAAATGAGAATATATGCTTTTAAGCTAAACTACCAAAGAAAAAGCACACAATTAGCTTTTCTCCAGTAATCTCCAACTCAGATGAAGCTCAGACTGCACACTTCTGGCACAAGGAAGGGCCCTCATAATGTAAGATGGCTGGAATAGTGCTCAAGGGTTACAGTACAGTCTAGATTCAGCAGATCTGAATATAGTCTATGCTGTGTGTTAGCATAGATTGTTACTAGGTTAATGACCCAGGGGACCTTTCTAAACCTGGCCAAACGAATAATGATCTCCTATATCTGAAAAGGACATTGAGAACCAGGCATTTATAAGCTACCTCTGTCCAGAAAGGGACATGGGTGCCAGGCTTAGTGTAAATTACCTATTCCACATCCACTGGTCTAGGTTGTGCTTAAACTGGATAATAGATGAACTCAACTTCACATGGATAAGAAGCCTGTTCTATAGGAGGGGCAGTCTCTGGGACACATATCTGTCTCTCCAGCATGTTCTGTTTAAGTCATAGACAAAGTTCAAGTCCCTAGACATTGTATTTCTGGTACTCTTTGAACTACGAATATATAGGAGATTCATAAGTGTGGGGTTTGTGGATGCCTTGCAAGCCAGGCATAGATCACCCATTAGCAATCTATAAAATACTGAGTAGAGGGAAAGAGCTTT
The DNA here is from genome assembly GCF_019279795.1 of Protopterus annectens. Lineage (NCBI taxonomy): Eukaryota > Metazoa > Chordata > Ceratodontiformes > Protopteridae > Protopterus > Protopterus annectens. The sequence continues at coordinate 1,851,479,686 of NC_056728.1, forward strand.
AAGGTGCTCTGCATAAGGCAGGTTTGTTACATTTGTAAGGAAAGTCTGAAGTCTCTCTAGTTGCTGCATATGCCCTGGTCAGGTACATACCAAAAGGAACATTGTAATCTACGACTAGTCTGATGAGGGCAGAGTACAGTAGGATAATGACCCATTTACTTATAAGGAAGGGCATGGCATCTAGGTCCAAAGGTTCATAGGTTCATAAGTTCACAGGTGTTTACTAAGCTAATGACCACAAGGGCCTTTTTAATCCTAGCCATGCATCTCAAATCACTGACAAGTTCTGATACCCTTGATAACTAGGTATCAGAACTTGTCAGAGATTTGTGATGCATGTTTAGCCTAAAAAAGGCCCTTGTGGTCATTAGTCACATGTAAATCTATGAACCTTTGGACCTAGATGCCATGCCCTTACTTACAAGTTGCACAACATAAAAGGATTTCCTCATGACTGTGGCCACATGTGGGTCGAAGGTAAGGATACTGTCTATGTGCGTACACAGATGTGTGGCCACTGGGTTGACTCATAGGGACAAATAATCAACATGGTAATTAGCTGGGATGGCTGACTTCCCAAAGGGTATAATTATGAATTTTTAGCATTGAGTGTAAGACCATGGCTTTGGCACCATTTGTTAGTCAGAAATAGACCTTCTTGAAGAATGCTAGTGTCTGCAGGGGAGTCAATGATAACACCCAGCTTGCAATCATCTGCAAACTTAGTCAGCCATAAACTTTCACATTTGCTTCCATTTCAGAGAAATAGATGGCAGAAGGAAAGGGACCAGTACTGAGCCCTGGGGGGACTCCACTAGTGACAGGCCTCTTGGTGGAGGTGGCATCACTTATTTTGACCTCCTGGGTCCTATCAGTGAGCCAGTTGGCTATCCAGCAGGTGATAAAAGGGTTTATACCTAAATTAGTGAGCTTGTCAGTAATGCCTGAGTGGGGTATTGTATCAAAAGCCTTGGCCAGGTCAGTGTATGCTGTATGCTTAGTATTATCTTCATCCAATGCTTGGGTTACCCTCTCAAAAAAGTCCACCAGATTTAATAGGCATGATCTTCCTTTAACAAAACTGAACTGTGATGGGTCCAGCATTTGCAGGTTACCTATATCCTCATTTATCATGTCCATGATGATTCTTGTCATGGCCTTACATACGAGGCTAGTAAGACTTATGGGCCAGTAGTTACCCAGATCAGTGGTTAGACTCCTTTTGCAAGGGAATGACTGTAACCATCTTCCATTCCTTGGGGAAAAATCTGACTGAAGGCTCCAGTTGAAAACAGATTCAAGTGGACCAGAGAGTTCATGTTTCATTTATTTTCCAAAGTCTGAAGAAGTTGGCGCAGGGCGCCGATGAAAAGCAGTATCGTGGTGCTTAATAAAACTGATGTAATTCGTTTATTGGCGTCTTGTTTGCTTATCCCTTTGGAATTTAAAAAGACCTGCTTCAGTGAGTTTGGCTATCTGGCTGAGTTTATCTTTGATGAGTTTCACCTCTCTGATTGTGCTTATTGGAGGCGTTTAGTTCTGCTGCTTGGAATTAGGAACTGTGTTGGCTTAGTAGCAGCTTGTTGTTTTTGCCTTTGACTTCCAGAACAAGCAGTTTGGCATCAGGAGCTGTGCTGGTTTAGTAGCAGTTCATGTTTCATGCTATTTATTAAACATCCCAGGATGTTTTCGGGGCCTATTAATGCAATGTTTTTGGCTTTAGAAAGTGCATTGATGACCAGTTCCCTAGTAATAGTTGGTGGGATTGTGGTATGTGGTATTTCCTTTGGACTATCGTGGGGGAGTAGGCGGAGAAGTTTGAGCTGAAACTGTCAGCCAAAAGTCTGGCAATGACCTCCTCATGTATTCTCAACAGTGTACATAGGGATGCAAAATTGCCATGCTTCACAACTTAAAGTGCCATTAAAACCATAATAACAGAGAAACTATATTTTCAGAGTTTGCCATCTGACACACAGATGTAATGCCCATGTATGCTCATTATTGTGAGGCAGATGAGACGTGAGAACTGCTTTGAGTGCAAATGTCTGCCATTTTTAAATGAGATTCTTCAAGGTATGACATCATGGCTGGAGAAGGAAAGGATAGTGCTCCTTTTGGAGCATGGAGGTGGAGTAAATAAACATAAGGATTACAACCAGAAGCAGGAAGGCCATATAGGTACACAGTATTAGACTGAAGCCTGGTAAAGTTTAGCCCAGGCTGTCACCTGTGCAATTGGCATTCCATGCAGGGGAGAATGGTGCCATCACAATTATAGTGACATAACTCAACGCAATATTCACCTTCTGTGCTAATGGACGGATGAAGTCAAAGACCAGGCACCACTCAAATACTATAAATATATCTGTTAAGTTCATATTTAAATTGGCACCTCATATCAGCCACAAATATGTCTGTAACACCTTGGATATTGAAGTAGATAGCTTGCACAGGAGATAGTTAAAGTGCCTTAGAAAGTGCTTGGATGAGTTTGCCTGTTACATGTCTCAATTTTAGTATTAACAGTAATAGGCATTCATGTAAAAAAATGTACAGCTTCTATACTTTATTGACACCTTTTTCATGCCTCAAAGTTAGAAGTATGTCTGTTCCAAGTTATGTTTCTTCATGCATTCCCTTGTTGAGATGGACAGTTAGGTCAGGATGTTGAGCCTCTGTTCACAGATTGTGAGACTGTCTGTGGATGTGATCCCCCCAAAAGGAATGTTACCATTAAAAATACTGCATATTTATTTTTCTGTCTAATGACTAAAGTGCAGCATTGCATGGGACATATATGTAAGAGCATCATTATTACTTGATTGGGCATATTTAAACATAGTACAGATGTTGTTTCCTTTGAATATCACCAGTGACTAAAATATATATTATATCTGGCTAATATATATTCTTTGTGTGTGTACATAAAATATTGTGTGTATGACTACAGGCAGCTGTTTACTTCTCTGTATAGCCAATCATGCTAATTTTATTTTTGCCACACAGTATGGGATAGCGGCTGCTGGTTCAGTTTTCCTTCTCACTTATATGTACTAACAGGTTTGCTTAGGTAATTAATATGTTTGTTTGATCCAGTAAGTAAATTGTTTAATTGTGTAATTTGTAACATAGTATTTGCTTTGTTTTTTCACTGTTTATGTACTCCTCTCTCCCCACCTCTGTGTCACTATACTGTCTGTTAAATGCACATATTTATTTATAATTTTGTTTCTGTTCATATCTTGTACTGTTACATGTAGCAGCAGAGCATCCTGCACCCGTCTCAGTGGCAAGGCTTGTTGACCCCCACAGATGGTAGCAATAGTGCCACCACCACCAGCACCCAGCACATCTGAGTCCCAGCCTGCTACAGGTGTCTCCACATCTCCTGTTCTACCTGCTCCACCTGCATCAGGTAGTACTGCACCAGAAGCCGACACATTTGTATCAGCCAGTAGCGGTGCGAGTGGAGGTGAAACCTTTGTCAAACATCGACAGCTGACAGCCATTATAATGGATACTGCTGACAGGAGGTTGGATGCGCTGGTGACACATTGAGTCATATCTCTTCCTAGCACTGGCTGAGCCATCTGAGCCAGGACTCAGTGGTAACAGTACCCAGGATGATGAGTAATCTCCCAGTCATTCTCAGCTGGCAGGAACTGCAGTTATGAACACAGAGTCCTGTCTCTTGACATAGCATTCCCCTCTCTTTTATGTTCATGGCCAGTCCTGCTGGTTTTTGCAATCCTCCCATTACCACTGTCTTCCCTCTTTATGTCTCATGCCATCTTTACAATTATGTAAACTATTCCCCTCCCTGTCATTGTGTTACCCCACATCTTGTCAGTCATGTCGGTCTTTCCATGCTACTTGACCATCTTACCTTCCTGTAACTGTCCTTTCTTCCTTCCTTAAGTTTTTCTTCTGTTCATAGAAAATGCTCACCTGTCCCACAAAAAAGTACTTGCTTCCTACCCTACATTCAGCTTGCTCATTCCTTATTTATTTTATTTTTATTTATTATTTTACATTTGTTTACTGGTATAATCTGACTGGACGCAGGTCCCTTTTCACTGGAGGCCCGGGAAGAAAAGCTCCAGATTACATGCTTACATCAAAAAAGAAGAAACAAATGAAACATAATTCAAGAATAGCAAGCAGTACATAGTAAACAGCTCAAATAACATATATAAGTAAAGAAGAAACAACTAGTAATAGCATGCAGTGAATAGTAAAAATAATATACATTCATAAAAATACTGTTAATGGGATTCATATAGAAGTCAAACATTAACAACGAGTTTCTTATGACAATACTTTAAACTTGATTCATATGGAATTCATACATTGTAACTGTGTCAGATCTTGAAGGTAGAGATATTGTTACTAGGTAAAGAAGAGAAGCAACATAGCTGAATACAGACACTGGTAGGGAAAATAAGATGTGGATTATTTGCTCATCTTCTGTACTACCCTCTTCTTACTTAGTGTTTCCATCTCTCTCTCCTATGTGTCCATTTACAACCATTAATATGGTCAATAAAACAATAAGCACACCACACACAAGTCCAAAAAGGGCTTCTGAATCACAGAACCATTTGTGGTTGCACTGTGTGTGATAGGTCTCAAAGACCAACATCAATGCCCGTGTACAACCAATAAGAAATGGCACCGCTTGTGGTATAGCAACAATGAGACCCAGTTGATGGCATGCCTTGTGTATGTTGGCTTTTCTGCCACCAATCACTCAAATGAATGCACCATCAATGTGCAGAATTTGGCACCTTTAGCATGATTGCTGGCACAGTGATGCAGCAGTAGCATTATTGCCTCACAGCAAGAGGTTATTCAGTTCAATTCTTGGCTGGGGTGCTTTGTGTGTGGAGTCTGCATGTCCTCCCTGCATGTGTGTGGGTTTCCTCCAGTTGCTCTGGTTTCCTTCTACGTTTACAACGACATGCATCTATAGAGTTTCTCCCCAGGACTCTGCTGAAAATTGGCTTCGTTCCAAGTCAGACTTTCCTGGTAAACAAATGATAAATAAATAAATGAATGATTGCTTCTAGGGCTCTTCTTGTTCATGAAATGATTTATAGAGACAAGATCTCAAATCCCCAAAGGGTTGTATTTTCTTCTTATCTTTTGTGTTTTCATTCTGTAAGCATGTCTATGGTCTTCACTGACAATTTCAGCATGATTCCTCCAGTAGCTAACCTTGTAAATTAAATGTTTTTTGATAGAATGTCATATTACAGAGTGGAAGGTATAAACCCTTATTTTTGCTTTCACTTTCAGCTTCATTCAGTTGTATGCGCTTCCCTGACACTTTCAATATGCGCACTTCTTTGGCTCACCTTGTAGATGTAGTATTGGGATGAATATCACTGAACAAGCTCATGGGTTCAAATATCTGAAGACTATAGCAATAACCCACGCCTGGGTGTGGGTAATGCTAAATTTACCCACGGTTGGCGTGGTTTGGTCCCGAGGGCGAAGCCCGAGGGACCAAACAAAGCCAACCGTGGGTAAATTTAGCATTACCCACACCCAGAAGTGGGTTATTGCTATTATACCATGACATTATTTAAGAAAAGAAACTATTACTTTTCTTAAATAATGGCATAGTATAATGCCTGTTTGCTGCCCTTCCGCAGATGTCTGGCATCCGCAGCAGTTCTGATGTACTGCGCGCGCGCAGTACATCAGAGTTGTAGCAAAGCAACGGAGAAATCAAGATCTCCGTTGCTTTTTTTTTTTGTGTCTCGCTATGTTAAATGAGTTTAACATAGCGAGACAGTTTTAAAATAAGCAACGGAGATGTCCGTTGCTTATTTTAAAACTGTCTCGCTATGTTAAACTCATTTAACATAGCGAGACAGTAAAAAAAAAGCAACGGAGATCTTGCTTTCTCCGTTGCTTTTTTTTAAAACACTGTCTCGCTATGTTAAATGGGTTTAACATAGCGAGACAGCTTTAAAATAAGCAACAGAAATCTCCGTTGCTTATTTTAAAGCTGTCTCACTATGTTAAACCCATTTAACATAGCGAGACAGTGTTTTAAAAAATTGAGTTATACTAATGGAAAAAAGTCCGGGCGACTGGACCTTTTTCCATTAGTATAACTCGATTTACAATGGGCACGCTGGCCAATCAGCGTGCACGTTTTGGGGGGATCATGGTATAATAGTCTTTTTATTCTGCTTCCATTCTGCAAATGTGTAACATCTCCTGCTGTCTGCTTCCCTTAATCTTTCAATGTATGTACTTTTCAGGCTTACCTTGTAAATGCAGTACTAGGATGAACCTCACTAATCAGGGTCATTAGTTCAAATTCCTGAAGACAGTTCTACTTCTGTTCTGCAAATGTGTAACATCACCCTGCTATATGTTTCCCTGATACTCTCGGTTAAAGTAATTCTCTGTTTCACCATGTAAACACAGTGCTAGGTAGAACATCACTGAGCAGTCATAGACTCAAATTGTTCAAGGCCTTTTTTTATTCTGCTTTCCTTTCATTCTGCAGTTGTGATTCCCTGATGCTTTTGGTGTGAATACTTCTCAGGCTTACCCTGTAAATGCAGTGTCAGGTAAAGTATTACAGAAAGGGGTAATTGGCTCATGTCTTTCCAGACTTGTCGTTTTGTTCTGTTTCCATTCTGCAAATATGCAACATTCCCTTGCTGTGGTCCTCATTGGCAGCATCCATATAACTCCTTTAGAGTTATAACTCTGCAGAACATAGCTAAATAATCCTGTATTGGTTTGTGATTGACTGTGCAGCAGCCTGATGGAAAAATATTTATTTTGATTTATATTTTATTTTTTACCAGTGTTGTTCACTGTAGAAAGAAAGGGATAGCTTGTAGATAAGATTTATTTTGATTTACATTTTGTTTTCTCTCTAATTTTCACTATTTGTTCTTAGAAAGGGATAGGTTTTAGGCAGACAGACTCTAGTCATCCCAAGTGGCCAAGTCAGCTATATATTCACACAGACTGCAGAGAGGACAACCCAGAGCTTATCTGAAACAATCCTGTGTTGGCTTGTAATTTACTGGTCTTTACTGTTAAGGTGTGACTGCAAGCCATAGTGAACAGAAGCTAATGCATGCATTTGCATGCAATATATATATATATATATATATATATATATATATATATATATATATTATCCATTTCCTTTAGAGTTCTTTATTCACTTACAGCTGAAAATGGGTTCCTTAAATGAGTATGCCATTAATTGAGTCACTAAAGCACAAATATCTTGTACAGTGCAATAAGTGCTATGTATATTTAAAGGTAACGCTTGATAACACTGGTGGTCTGTGTTCCTCATGTCAAAAGATGGGTAATTTGCTTACCATTATTTGTAGTAAATCTAGACTTACTGATGATGATTGCACTTGTGCAATTGGCACGGCTTGGAGAGCTGTTGTTACATATATTAATGACTGGACTGATGAGATAAATAATGTTAAACAAAGAGCAAATAGATCACATTTAGGAAAGGAAGTTCCTATTGTCAATAATAATCACTCAAACCCTATTGAACAAGATAATACCACTAATAACTTTGGAATTCTGGCTTCAGCAATCTGAGGATTCAGAGCAAATAGAAGAAAAAAAAGGAAGGATGAAGTTCACAATAAATAACAAGGAAGAAAAAGAATCTGATCAATGTGTATAAAACAAAGAGAATACATAACAAGAAAGGACACTGCTGTGTTATCTAACACGGATTACAGGCAATGGTAACATTTTACTAGCAGAAGGCCTTCATTATGGGAAAAAAGCCATAATTTTCCAAAACAGAATGTACAAAAAGAGGCAAGGGGCAAGTGAAAAGGAAGAAATCAAACTGAATGTGGAAGAATTGAAGAACTTTACTGTAATAAAAGAGGAGAAAGGCAAAGGTTAACAACATGGCTCGAGATGTGGATGTACAGAGCCAGCTGGATAAGAACTGTATGCCTAGAAATGTAATAAACAATGAAAACAGTGGGATTAATAAGACTAATGCTGATGAAGATTATTCCTTTGTAACAACTGACAGAGCAGATATTATTGTATTAGAAGTAGAGGATTCATTAGATCTGGTCAGAAACTAAATTCTCATCATTTGAGATTCAATTATTAGAGGAACTGATACTTATATTTGCAGAGAACATAATGAACATTGAATAGAGTTATGCTTGCCAGGAGCAAAAGCAGAGGATATAAGAAAGACCTTAGAATGCCTTAATGTTAGCAAGTCCTGGTTTGTTTTTATTCATGCTGGTACAAATGATCTCATCCACAAGGACTCTGAGTGTTTACAGGGAAGTTGTAGCCTCTTAGACAGAGAGCATGTACAGGTATTACTATAATTTTTTCACAAATCACATATAGAAAGGAAAGTCAGGTCACTGGAAATGAAAGTATTTTGGGGGTAAATACCTACATGAAAAAATGTCCTGTTTTAAAAATGGAAATGTGTCAAACATCTGAGCCTAATTTTTGTCACTCATGTCTTCAGACAAGATGGCATGCACTTGTCAAGATAAGGGAAGAGAATTTTTGGAGCAAATATTTTGCAATATTTGAAAAAAGTAAGGCAGAATTTCTGCCAGGCTAAAAGTTAATAGTTTACAGATAGAAACATGTGATGCACCTCTGATGGTTTTTGATGCTAGAAGCATTGATAATAAAGTTTTTTTTTTATTGGAAAATTTGCTATGTTTCCACAAGTTTGATGTTATTGTTTGTGAAGCATGGTTAAAGAAAAATGACTGGAAACCAGTTCTGTCTTTTACTGTAAAACAGACATTCTAACAAAAAAAAAAAAAAAAACAGGTGGAGGTGTTATGATAAGGATTAAAGATTGTTATGAGACCTGTGATTATTACATGTTCAATTATAACCCTAATGCTGTAGATTGTGTAACTGTGACAATAAAGAAAACCCTGGAATACATAACAATTGTTGGAGTGTATATACCATCAAAGTTAAGTGCTTTTGACCTAGAGGAGTTCATACATTTCTTACATGAAACACAGGATGGAAGAATAATAGTGGCTGGGGACTTGCATTTACCTGAGACAGGCTGGAATAATATTGATTCAACATTAGTAAGGAAATTATTTACAACATATGTTCAGGAACAGCAGTTTCTTCAGATTAAAAAAAAAAATTCCTGGGAACGGAACCTAATAGACAATGATTGCATTCCTGAAAAAATTACTGTTACTTCAAGTCAAGTTTTACCACCACTGATGTATGGTGAACATGGGGTTATATAGCAATAACCCACGCCTGGGTGTGGGTAATGCTAAATTTACCCACGGTTGGCGTGGTTTGGTCCCGAGGGCGAAGCCCGAGGGACCAAACAAAGCCAACCGTGGGTAAATTTAGCATTACCCACACCCAGAAGTGGGTTATTGCTATTATACCATGACATTATTTAAGAAAAGAAACTATTCCTTTTCTTAAATAATGGCATAGTATAATGCCTGTTTGCTGCCCTTCCGCAGATGCCTGGCATCCGCGGCAGTTCTGATGTACTGCACGCCTGTGCAGTACATCAGAGTTGAGCAAAAGCAACGGAGAAAGCAAGATCTCCGTTGCTTTTTTTTAGAGTTTCGCTATGTTAAATGAGTTTAACATAGCGAGACAGTTTTAAAATAAGCAACGGAGATGTCCGTTGCTTATTTTAAAACTGTCTCGCTATGTTAAACTCATTTAACATAGCGAACATAAAAAGCAACGGAGATCTTGCTTTCTCCGTTGCTTAAACATCTCGCTATGTTAAATGGGTTTAACATAGCGAGACAGCTTTAAAATAAGCAACGGAGATCTCCGTTGCTTATTTTAAAGCTGTCTCGCTATGTTAAACCCATTTAACATAGCGAGACAGTGTTTTAAAAAACCGAGTTATACTAATGGAAAAAAGTCCGGGCGACCGGACCTTTTTCCATTAGTATAACTCGATTTACAACGGGCACGCTGGCCAATCAGCGTGCACGTTTTGAGGGGGTCATGGTATAATAAAGGTTAATCTATTGCTAGATAATTCTGCCAAACTGATATCTAAACCAATGTACGGAAGATTAATAATTAATAACAGATTATATGAAAGCAAAACAGTCACTATGTAAAACTAATCAGAGTGATGCATGCAATGGAAAAACTGCAGAAGACTGTGGAAAGTTTTGAAAGAGAAATTGATTGAAATAAAAAAAAATAAAAAAAAAAGTTTAACATCAAGAGCAAGACAAATAACTTCAGGTGGATATATTTCCATGGGAACAATATACTTGATTAAAGTGAGAAGCAAAAGATGTCAAACTCTAACTTTGAAAAGTTATATCAAGAAGCTGGACTGACAAATTAAACAGAATAACACAAGATCAAATATTAATTGTTGATATGTAAAACTTTGATGTATTGACCAGCTGTGGACCTATGTAAATAGCTATTTGCTTGTTTTATAATTGATTTGTTTATCTATTTTTTTAAAACCAAACAAAAAATATAAAAGAAGAAACATCTGAATACATTTTATATAAAGATATTGAGCATAATAAGAAACCATTTTATAAATACATAAGTTGTAGGAGTAAAGACATACATATTGGTAAACTGTGTGTAGATTCTATTTTTTTCAAAACACAACAGATTATAGATATAGTTACAAAATATTATACAAAGCAATTTGGCACCACAAAGGAAGTGATAGATTGTCCTAGTGACATCCTGGTAACCTCAGATACTGAAATCAAATTAGGTTGTATTGAAAAAAAGAACTATACAAACTGGATCCAAACAATGTAAAGGGAGGAGGTGGAATTAATAATAATGACGTGAGAATACATTTTCATGAACTTACAGTACCATTAGACCTGTTATTTTAATAGGTTTTAAAAATGTGGGGTGATTCCTCAAGATTGAAAACATGCACTCGGTAAACCTGACTTTAAGGGAAAGGGGAGAAGGATAAAAAAAAAAGTCATATAGACCCATAAGTTTAATTTCATGTTGTGGAAAATAATGGAGAAGGTTATCTTGGATAAATTATTGTCAGAATTAGAAGAGTTGGGACTTGGAACCATATATCAGCATGCATATGTTGAAAATAGATCTATTACCACCTGTAGATTAATTTAAGGACCTGGCTACATAGGTAGACCCAGCTTTAAGTTTTTCTAATCCTATCAACCAATTGATTATTGATAGTTATAGAACTATAGATTGTTTAAAAAGATTTATAAAGTCTAGGAAATCAGAAATTATTAGGTCATTGTTTGTTAGTTACATTAGACCCAAATTTGAGAATGGCTTAACAATATAGGTAACTTTATAAGAAAACAAGCATAAGTAAACTTGAAAGAGTACAATATATCTAGGGTATTTATGGATGTGAAAATTTAAGTTATTATGAAAGACTAAAATATCTGAACTTGAACAGTGTCTCAAATGGATATTTAAGAAGAGAATGTATTCAGTTATAGAGGGCATTTAGAGACAACTGCCTCTAAGAATGTTTGGACTTATCAAAGAGTAGTAGAGAATCATCAGACAACCTTTGTAGAAGAATCTATAGGAATGAGAAGTGTACTAATTGGTTCTCTGAGAGAGCAGCTGATGTTTGGGATAGACTACCATATTACATTAAAGCAAGCATTCTCATCAGATCACTAATAGAGTATAATGCACTTTTTTGCATCTATCTCACCAGACACCCTTAGCAGCTGGAAAGACCTCAGAGGTTTCTCACTAAGAAAATACAGGGACTCCAAACCATGACCTATGTGGACATGCTGAAAACCCTTTCACTTTACTCTGTATCTTATAGGCTGCTGAGAGGTGCCTTGTGCCTGGCCTACAGGACAATCTTCAATCCTGCTCTAATGGAAATGCTGCACATCCACAAGTCAAGTGGCTCAAGAGTCACTCGCTCTAGAGATCTCAACCTAGCTACTGACATTAACAGATCATGCTGAAGAGACAGATATGTCTTCCAAAGACTGCTGCTTCTCTGGAATAGACTCCCTTATTCAAGTAAAATAGAGCTCCTGAGTGACCCTAATCAAATACAACCTACATAATTGGTGGAAGACTATAAATTCGCCCCTGGGGTGGCACCCTTGTCCTTCATGAACAGGAGTAGCAGGTGTTGATCACAGACCCACTATGTTCATAAATTCATTCTGCGAACTACTCAAAAAATAACAAATGGGGAAACTTGGGATTAACATGGCTAGGCTTTTAAAGGCTCTAGGGTCACTAACCTAGTAACCTCCTATGAACCTATGAATTAGTTTACATATTTTCAAGAACAGCCTGGGCACTTGTTATGGGGAAAATTGATTTGGTATATTGGCAAGCTAGTAGGGCATTATTGCTGCTGACTGAAATATTTATATGCATGCATGAATTTATGTATAGTTAGTAGCTCACCTTGTAAATGAAGTACTTCACAAAATATCAGTGAACAGATTGCATGGTTCAAATCCTCTGGGATTGCAGGCATCTTGTTTTCAGAACATTTGCATTATAGTATAGGTACAATGATCAAACCTTTCAGATGTCATAACTGGTTTCATTCAGTACATCTTATTAGTTTTGTGTATCATACCTAACGTGTGTGCTTTTCACATTTTTTGTCAGTTCAAGTAATTCAGTCTGATTATTTATTTATTTATTGACATTTGTTTACTAGGAAAGTCCAGCTGGGTCCTAAGTGCTAGTTTTCAGCAGAGACCAGAGGAAAAAAGCTCCGGTACACATTACTTACAGAGCACATTTAAATTCCAAAACAGTAGGGAATAAGAGGAAAGATTATGTTGCTTTATACAAGTATTAAAGACCCTTATAAATACATTCAATAGCTTGAAGATAGGTAGTGTGGTATAGGCCATATTAACACACTTTAACCAGTTAGACACTCAAAGCACGTAACACATATGTATTATTTTTTGTCGAATAAAAAAATGAGACCAATGCTGAACAAGTTTGCAGATGACTGCAAGCTGGGAGCTGTCATCAATTCCCCTAGTGACGTGAAGATCTTCCAAGAGGGTCTCACCCAAACAAATGACTGGTGCCAGAAACATGGCCTCAAGCTGAATACAAAAAAATAAGTCATCATCCCATTTGGGGAGAGAGATTTCCCCACAAATGATCAGATAAATAGCAATGTTATAAGCATGCAGTCAGTCGTCAGGGATTTGGTCAACCAGATTGATAGCAGCCTGACTTTTGACCACCATGTTGCATCCATTGTACGGAAAGCTTTCTACATGGCCCACCTCATAAGTAAGGGTATTTCATCCAGGGACCAGGAGGTCATAACATCCCTGTATTCTTCCCTTATAAGGCCCATTATTGAGTACAACGCCCCATTCGGCATGTACCTTGCAAAACACATGCAGCAGCTGGAGAGAACACAGAGGTTCCTCACCAGGGGAATCCAGGGCCTCAAAAAATCTGCCATACACAGATAGGCTAAAACCCCTATGCCTCTACTCTGTTTCATACAGACTCCTCAGAGGTGGCATCTGTCTGGCATACAAGGTGATCTCGGACCCCGCCTTGATGGGACTGCTGCACATTATTATTATTTATTATTTTATTTTACATTTGTTGACCGGGCTAGTCTAGCTGGATACATGTCCTTTTTCAGTAGAGGCCTGGGGAGATAAGCTCCAAGACATGGTCTAAATACAATAGTACAAGTTCAAACAACACAGAAAACAAAATATCAATATACTAATAAAAATAGCAACTTTAAAAAGGAAATAAAACTCATCAACAATGGTATTAAGTAATTAACAGTACAGAGTTTGTAACAGAATATATTATTGAGGAAACAAATCATAAAACAGTGAAATTTCAAGTATGGAGACATATCCACAAGTCAAGCTCCACTCGAGTGACCCACATGTGCAGCCTCAACCTGGTCTGTGACATCAATAGGACTTGCTGGCAGGACAGACTTGTGTCCTAGAGACTCCCTCATCTGCGGAGTAGGCTCCCTCTACATGTTAAGCAGTGTACCTCTTTACCCCTTTTCAAGCACAATCTGGATAACTGGATGAGAAATAGAAAATACATGCCTGGGATTCCACCCATGTCCCTGCTAGACAGGGACATTGGGTGCTGATTTGTCTATGTGTGGGTTAAACTCTTGGCTAGGCTTATAAGGGCCTCAGGGCTAACAGCCTAGTAACTTCCTATGATCCTATGATCCTTTGAGATTAGCATAGAAGAGTCTAAGGAGAACAGGTTTAATAAAATGATTGAGATAGACGTAATTAAACATAGAAAACCTAGTAGGGGAAAATCTAGGTAAGAAAGGTTAGGTGAAAGGTGTTAAATAGGAAGTAAGTCAGGCTTCAATCAGGGATGGTGCATGAACCGAACCAGGTGTTATATAAGCAGTCCTCTAGTGATTGTTTAAAGAAGAGATGATTGGAGATTGACCTGGTGGATAGGGGGATGGTATTCCACCTTTTGGCTACTAAGTGGGACTAGAGGCTTTTCCTGATGATTTATTAGATTTACAGATCATTAGGAGCTGTTTATCCTCTGATCTCAGAGATCTGTTGGGGAGGTAGGCATGTAGTAATTACTAAGCACATAATCTGCAGGTTTGAAAATCAATTTGTGTGTTAAAATGAGTTGAAGATACATTAGGTTAAGAGGTTTGAGTCACTTAAAATGCTGGAGAGCAGTGCAGGGATGGGTGTTATGACTGGCAATAGTTGCAAATCTGGTAATTTTATTGTAACAAGATTTTAATTTATTATATTAGGGAGGGCTGTAAATTAGGACAGACACCCCATGTAAGAGTGAGAGAAAAAGAAATGTGACTGCAAGACAACGTGTGGTAAATATGTTTAGATATTGTATATGTCTGTAGTCCCAAGTCTTTGATGTTTTTGTGCCATTATTCTGAACATGAAAATCCAATTTTAGATTACCTTCTATAGCCATGCCTAATAGTTTGTTATGTGGGACTAATTCTCTGAGTAGTTTTGAGAGAGTAGATTTTTAATTTGTTTTTCTTGGGAGTATTTGTCTTAGTGTGAAAAGAAGTCATTTGTTTTTCTTAGAGTTTAGCAAAAGTTAAGCATTAGAAAGCTAATTCTCAATGGAGCTGAATGATTTCTATGTTATTTGTTGCAGGTGGGCCAGAATGTTAGATGAGCAGATGATAGTACAATCATTGGCATACTGAATAAGGGAGTCTTGTGAAGAAGCAGTATCAAGATTGTTGATAAATATATTAAAGAGTAAGAGGCCAAGGATGGATCCTTGAGGGACACCACTAGTATAGGGTAAATATGGTTACTGAGCTCCCTGCCATTTCACTGATTGTGAGACACGGTCTGTCAGAAAAATAAGTAAGGAACCAAAAGAGAGTGGGGGATGGTAGTCCTAGAAGAGATTGTTGATGTAGAAATTTAGTGTGAGAAACAGTAAAAACTTTAGACAGGTCAAGTAATAGTGCTGAGACATGTTTATCACAGTCTCTAGCCTTGTTTACAATGTCCATGAAGGATAGTAAAGCAGTTGTAGTGCTGGGGGGAAGGACAAAGCCATGTTGAATAGTCATAAGCAGTTGGTTCTGGAGGAGGTGGTCAATCATCTGTTGGTGTATACATTATTCTGAAAATTTTGAAATAGAGGATAGAATGACAAAGGGACGGAAGTTAGTTATATCCGTAGAGCTACTTCCTTTATTTAGAGAGATAATATATGATGTGATTTCTTCCATGAAGAAGGGACATAAGATTCAAGAAAGGATCTGCTGATAAGGATATGGACTGGATAAAAAATGGTGTTAGCAGCAAGTTTGAGATACTGAGGTGGGATGTTTTCTGCAGAAGTAGAGCAGGGTTTGAGCTTGAGAAGAAGTGTTTTTTTTTTTTTTTTGTTAATTAAGAAGGTAGGGTCTGACTGAAGGGAAAAGAAAGAAGAGTTAATATTGATGTCTTGAAAGCTGAAAGGTGGTGTTGGGAGGGTCTGAAAGACAAAGTGTAGTATAGTTACTAAGGGTGGACAAGGGTATTTTAGGAGAGCATGTAGTTAAGTTGGGGATACTTTGATATCTGTCTGTATGTATCATAACCCCTCTCCATTGTCTTTTATAACCATTGATTTGTCACCACCTCCCTTTTCAGTCTTGTGTCACTTATATGTGTGCTTCTGTGGACCTTACTAGCACCTCTACCCTTCTACCTTCAGCAGACTTCATTCCGCATTACATTTCTCTGCATTTATGTGACCTTGAGGTACAACAATGATGTGAACAACACGACTGATTGTGGGCACAGTTTTACTCTGACTACCCTTGAAGCTTGTATTCATTCAATGTTTTCTGCAGTTGCCCATCCATACTTGCAGCCACAAATGGGTCCAACATTATCTCCCTGTGGGTTTTTACTGGACTTATGATTAGAAGCTCATAGGGCTATATGCCTTCCTAATGAGCTTCAACCCAAATCAAGCATGCATTAAAAACAGTTTTGATTTGGCCATGATTATAAATGTAGGGTTTCTGAATCCTGGGGAGAGTATACATATGACATAATTTTAATTAGATAAACATTTTAACAGGAAATAGGAGCAGGATAACTGCTGCAAGTAGCACACAGACAACACATCAGGCTTATGTTGTGTGTATGTTTTATTTGTGTTAGTCTCATATTTAAAATGCTATTCACTCTTATGGTGACTATTACTTATGCATTTCAAGCTTTTGATCACAGTTAGACACAGAATTGTAGACAGTCAAGCTGACTATATATGTGTGCAAGATTGGCTGATGGGCACACTCACTTACATTGTATATATCCAGGCAGCAGTGAAATAAAATATATTAGCACAGCTATGATTTATATATTTATTAATTTCTGTTTGCATGCAAATTTCTGGGTGTATGTGTGCGAGACTTTGTCTCTGTATATGTGCGGTTATGCATGTGTATGTGTGAGAGACTGCGTCTGTTCTTCTGCATCAATGTGTTTGTGTGTGTGTGTGTGTGTGTGTGTGTGTGTGTGTGTGTGTGTGTGTGTGTGTGTGTGTGTGTGTGTGTGTGTGTGTGTGTGTGTGTGTATGTGTGCACGTGCGCATATCTATCTATCTATCTATCTATCTATCTATCTATCTATCTATGTCTATCTATCTATCTATCTATCTATCTATCTATTGAATAAGTCTATCTGTCTATCTATTTATTTATGTGTGTGTGTGTGTGTGTGTGTGTGTGTGTGTGTGTGTGTGTGTGTGTGTGTGTGTGTGTGTAGCAGCAGCAACAACAATCAGTATTCTATAACAACTCTGAAACATTCTGAGGAGGAAGCATTTTATATCAAAAATATGAAAAACGTGCATATATACTAATAATGAAACAAATATGAAACAACTTAATTAAAATTAAAGTTAATACAAGCCCCCAATCACTTACCTTCTTTCTGCTTATATGGCTTATAGACTTTCAGATTTCCCTCATTAGTATTAGCTGTACAGGTGCTCATGTGGCCTGTAAACTTTCCATCATGATATTAGCTGTACCAGTGTTCATATGGCTTGTAGACTTTCAGATTTCCCTCATGAGTATTAGCTCTATAGGTTGTTCTAATGCAAACTTCCATACAACAATTTGCATGGCAGCAACTGCAACTATTTCATCATGCAGTTTCAAGACTCTTAGTGCAGTCATTATGCTATTGAGACTTTTTCAAGTGAATATTCCTTAATCATATCTTAATTTAACTTACACTTCACCTATCTTGCGCTAGGAAACTTGGTAAAGTTATGCACTTGCATAGGTACTTACAAAACACTTTCAGTATTTTAGGTGCTTCAATAACCCTGGTGGGCATGTGGGGGGGAAATATAGTTCTTTTATGGCCCGGGGAGGTGCTTGTGGGTACTGTGCTGCTGGTACATCCATGGCATGCCACTGTTCACACCCTAACATCATCTTGCCATACCATGTATTTTTGCATTATGCAGTGGTACTGTTCTGACTGTTCACACCATCTAGGTGTCCAAAGACGTACAGTCCATGCTGACAGAAGCAATGTGTTTGACCATGAAAGGGTTACAATTTTTCTTTGACTTGTGACTTACTACATTGGCTTCTGAAGGCACTGAGGGTGGCAGGGTTCCCAGATGGTGCAAAAAAGAAAGTAAAATATTTTGTACTATATGTGCAGAGACCATTGGGACAATCTGCTTGGGAACTCTGATGAGGGGAAGAGTATAAAATGAATGCCTGGCAGAGACCTGCTAGGGAGGCGGCTGCTGCTAATGTCACAATCAACTCTGGTAAACAGTGCTGGCACCACTATAGTGACCTGAGAATGCAAAAGTCTGACCCTTTTATCCAATAAGAACAAGAGGTCAGAGAAAG